>NC_133654.1:68818696-69045853 GCF_009905375.1 Apium graveolens | reverse complement strand
AACTATCTTATCACTAAGCAATCATATTGTTTTATATGTGCAGTGGTATATTGATTATGCAACATAACAATTAGTATCTAAGTACTTGACAAGTATCGGTCAATGATATCTTGTTAACATTATGTTGCAGATATTTGTAAGCTTTTGACATGAATGAGAATTACTTAGACTTTACCCTAAGTGATTCAATGTTTTATCAAAAACTCATTCATATTGAAAAACAAAAATTAAACTTCTTTCTACATTAGTGATTTCTTATTTCATGTAAAATCTTTTGAAATCACTATTGTAAATCATTTTCTCTCTATTACCATATATTCTGTGTTACAGGTTCAGTCTCCAATGACTTTCTTTCATTGACAGTCATGAGGTTGAAAACCCACAACGTCTATCCCAGACTGTAAAGACAAACACAAAAACAAAACCAACCACACTCTCTTACCACTAAATGTAGTATGAATGAGCGTGAGGGAGATAGTGCCTTAGTGCACCACATAAGGAAGGTTCTGTAGTCAACCCAGTAGCTCTGTCTCCTACATAGATGAGTAGTATTTAAACCGAGACAACTGCTAGCCCCCATACATCTTCTCAAAAAGATGTAATGGCTGAAAAGGCACAAAAACAGTTACTAGATTCATTCTCTCAACAGGGTGAGTCTATTGAATTTTGCCTGTCGGCCAAGGTATCCGATGTAGTGTCACCACTTCAAACATAATCAATTCTTGATGCACAAGGAGAGGTTACACACACAAAGGATGAGTTGACGGAAACAAGAGTTTCGACCATTTTAAGGTCAGATTCGATTGTTCAAGGTTCGTTAGTGGACCAATTGCCTTTACAGGTGTTAGGAGAGGATACTGATCCAAAAGCCATATGTCAGTGGTCAGTGTCTACCTCCCCAGGCTTAAATCCCCTGGATGCATCTGCGGATAGTGGATCTGACATAGGCGCAGATCGGCAACTTGTTGACAATGATTCAGATATTCCTGATAAGTCACAAGGAAATGTCTTCACAGACATTAGAAGGAACTTTGATCTTTATGCTAAATTCGTTGGATCATTGTTTACCTTCCCAGAATTCAAATCTGGAACCCTAAAAGGGAAACTAGCAACTTGTAGATTATGACTCAGATTTATCTGAAGAGTTTAACAAGGATGGGGATTTGTGAACTCCCATTGCACCACCTGTGACCTCCTTTAAGGATGGCTAAGGTGATTTTCCTTGCAGGTACAGCTGGATTATGGAGCTATGAGAGAGGAGTGATACACTTGTGAGAATGAGTGTAAACACGAGTGGAGAGAAGAGTGAAACACATGTGAGGTACACTAACAGAATCACACACTCACAGTGAGGTAGAAAGAGAAACTACTTGTTATTTCTTTTCCAACCAAGTGAAATATGAGAACTCCTTCAGACGACGGCATACATTCCTTCTTAAGGGGGAGATAAAAGCTTAAGAAATAGTTTGGAGGATTCCTCAACTAAGGGGGAGAAATAGCAAGGAGGAAGAAAAGATCCTAAAAATGTACACTACACCACACCATTGTTGTTTCTAACTACGGATCCTATTGTACGGGAGAGGTGGTAAACACAAGGTGATTTCCTAGTAAGGGAAGAAGCAGTTAGGGGAGTACCATTGGTTTTTATCTGCGGATTCCTATTGTACGGGAGAGGTGGTAAAACGAAGGTGATCTTCTTTAATCAGTTGATTCTCATAGGGGGAGAAGCAAGAGATATGGGCTTCTCAACAGGAAATGTGGTTGTACAAATGAAGATGGAACTACTTGAAGATATGTTCAGTCTAGAGGAACATCTACTTGGAATCTGGAAAATGTTAAATCTCATCCAGAACTTTTCTGCTATTTACTTTGCATGTATGTTTATATCTTTTTTCTTATTTGTTAGTTGAGTTATCCTCTAGGTATTTGTGTGTTATTGTCTAACAAACAAATAGGGGGAGATTGTAAGTCATATGTCATAGACCTATTTGTATATTCGAGGATTCAACTCAACTCAAATAAGAATGTAATAAGTAAATAGTGGATCGACCGTCAGAGAGATCTCGCAAAGTAATATCTGTCAAAGGATTCAGAGACAAGGTTCATCTACAGACTTGAGGAATTAATTCACTGGAAGAAGTTCGAGAAATGATCATGCCTCAGTGATATAAGTCAAGATCGTGGATTTAATCAAGTGACAGAGATCTCATCAGGGTATCAATAAATTACAAGGATTTAATCTGGAGAAATCAAAGTGTCAAAGTCAAGACATGAAGAAACGTCATGGAAGTTAGTCACTCATGAACCAGACAGTACATCGAGTGTCAACGTTGAAGTGGTGGAATTGATTCATAATTCTCAGTGATTTTTCAGAAGATTGTCAGAAGAATGGATGTTGCTCAGGGTTAGTATTAATTCTCTATTAATTAATTAAGTCATATAATTTAATTAAGAAAATAAATTATATCTGCAAAGATTAATTTATTGATTAATTAAATTAATTGATTAATTAATTCAGAATTAATTCTAGGAATTTTCAGAATTTTAATTGGTTTTAAAATCTATTTAAATTCAAAACAAGACAAACTGATTGTATTAGTATGACAATCGGTATGACAATTAATAGTCATACCGAAAGTCATGCCAATACATTTAATTGTCTTATCAGAATTTTATTTAGATTAAAATCTGTTATTTATTCAGCAAGACAAATCATTTGAACTAATATGACAATCGGTATGACAATCAATAGTCATACCGAAAGTCTTGCTAGCTCTAAAGATTGTCACACCGAAATTCTTACTGAGCAAAGGATTGTCATACCAGATCAATTTCCATTCGGCTGTTTTGATAAAAGAAGCAGAAGACTTTTGTTTCATTAGTAATCAACACAGCAACCAATACAGAACAAGAGAGAAAACAGCAGAAAACAAAAGAAAAACATTTCATCATTCATCTGCTTATTCAAGATCAATATTCTAGTTTGTTAATGTTAAATCCAAACCACTAGAATTATTTATCTTGTTCTTGTGTAAACAATCTAGCGGATCAAAATCCCTAGAACTTAATCTCAAATCGCGTTTAGCATTTGATTCTAATTATTACAAAAATAGAAAAAGTCATGTCGAATTTATTCTAGATTTGTGATAATTGATTTGAGATTAATTCCTTGTAATCGATACAGTTGTTGTAACACCTTTCAAGTTTAATAATATTTTTATTTAACTTGAATTTTGTTTCACATTTTTTATTCCGCATTTAATTCGATTATTCGGTGCTGTTTGTATTCAACCCCCCCTTCTACAAACACATTGGGACCCAACAATTGGTATCAGAGCCTTCTGATTAACGAACAAATCAAGATCCTAGACTTTTGTGATTTTTCAACTCCTTGAATTTTTATTCATTCAAAATTCATAATGACTTCACATAAAGTTGGAACCGTTAAAATTCCACAATTTGATAAAGAGAATTATATCATGTGGAAGAAGAAGATGCTATTATTTTTACAAGTTGCAAATCCCAAATATTCAAACTTGTTAAAGAAGGGTATAAAAACTCCGATGGTTATTGAACCGGAGGTAATAATAGATGGTGTGGTGACTACTGAAGCTAGAACCTATCCAAAAGAGCCTAAAGATTTTACTCCTGCTGAGAAGGAAGAAGCCTCCTTGGATGCCAGCCTTCAATTAATATTAATTGATTCCCTTGATCCCTTGATGAACAGACATGTGATGAACTGTAAAAATTCCAAACACATGTGGGAAACTATTGAGGTGATTAATGAAGGCACAGAGGAAGTTAGGGAGAACAAGTTGGAAATCCTAACCTCTGAATATGAACATTTCAAATCAAATCCAGGAGAAGGAATTACTGAAGTGTTTGAGAGGTACAATGCGTTGATCAACAACCTGAACATCAATGGAAAGTATTATTCAATCAGGGAGGTCAACAAAAAGTTCCTTTTAACACTGCCAGCTCATCTTGAACATAGAATCACTGCCATTAGAGAAGCTAGAGATCTGAGTGAGATTTCTTTGGACAGGCTCTATGGAGTGTTAAAAACTTATGAGTTGGAGCAGATTCAACAGAAGGAAGTCTACGGGAAGGATAGAATGGTCAGCACATCTACTGCACTTGTAGCTGAAGGTCAACAACAACAACAATCTCAACAGTTAGAAAGAATGGTACAGTTTTCCAAGGGTGAGGAAAATGAGTTAGTAGCAGAATATGATCCTCCTACTACAAATCAATCAAGTGATGATTTTTATTCCTTGGAAGAGCTGGAGCAATTGGAAGATGAATCAATGGCCCAAATTGTCAAGAGATTCTCCCATGTCAGATTCAAGAGGAATCCCAAGCTTAAGTACAAGTCCAACTACAACAAATTCCAGAAAGGTGGATCTTCATCCTCTAACACCAGCAGTGGTGGATACAAAACAGGGATGGTTGATCGGAGCACCATTAGATGCTATAACTGCAATGAGTTGGGACACTTTGCCACAGAATGTAGGAAGCCAAAGCAAGTAAGAAAGAACTCTGAAAGGGCTTATCTGGCAAAGGGAAGAAGCTGGGATGATACTGACAGTGAAGATGAAGATGAAGGAAATCTTGCTCTTATGGCTATTGATGGAAAAGCTTCATCGTCAAGAATAGAGGTAAAACTTTCTGATGCTGAAATGGTTTATCATCTAAGAGGTAACTTAGATTGTGCACGTCGTGATAATGAACTGTTAAGTTTACAGATCACAGACCTTGAGAAAGAGGTCAATGAATTAAGACTTGTGCACATTAATCAAGACAAATTAAAAGAACAGGTATCTTTTCTAGAGAATAGAGTTGACTGTTATAGAAAACTTGAAACTATTCTCAAAGACAAGATCACCGGTCTTGAGACTAAGGTTAGAGCCTACTTCAATTCTTGTTCGAAGGCTAAAGAGTTCTACAGTAAGCAAGCTGTTAATCAAACATCTGGAATAGGTTATGATTACAATGCTGCTATTGGAGAATTAGGCATAAACTCCCCTCCTCATGTATGTGCTAAAGGGAGGGAAGTACCACATGTGCTTAAGGGTGTTGATGAACCCCTCTATAAAGCATCAATTGCTGAACCATTTGATGCGACCTCTTCTGTTATTCAAGAAGAAATACGTGCTGAGGATCATGCTAATGAGAAGATTGTTTCCAAGTCAAGTGAGTCGAAAGTTCCAGTCAAAGTTGTGAAAGCAACTGAGACTAACTCAGACACACATGAGTTGGATAACAATAATGCCATGTCTACCATGCATAAATTACCTGCTATTAATCACTCTCATAAAGCATGTGGTGTTGCTAATTGTATGTCTTGTGCTTTTAATATGATGTATGCTTATTTTAATGGTAAGCATGTGTCTAATGATAAGACTACTCCTCGTCAGCATGTGAATAACAAGAAGCATGATAGGTCTAAGACTGCTAGTCCTTCTAAGGCTAGAAAGGAGACATTTGTGCCTAAGCTTAAACAGAAATTTGTTAAGGCTGTTTACAAGGTCAAATGTTCAGTCATTGAGAATGTTGAGACCATTAAAATTAAAAATGTTGTTTTGTCTGACAAAGGACAGTTCTACAAGTATGCCGGGCCCAACCAAGTTTGGGTTCCGAAGAAGGTCTAATCCATTTGAAGTGCAGGGCAGTATACAGGTGTAACCGGTAGTGTGGATTCTTGACAAGTGGATCATCAAGACATATGACCGGAGATAGAGCCCTGCTATCAAATATGGTTGAGAAAGCTGGCCCCATGGTTACCTTTGGAGATAACAGCAAAGGTTTATCCGAGGGATATGGCTGTTTGCAAGCTGGGAATGTTATCATTATAATTTTGTATATTGTGCTAGGTTATTATCAGGAAGCATCATCTAACATATAGCACCAGTGACGAGACTTGAGAATATTACGACATATCAGGCACCTTCTGCACATTACACTTGGAATTGAACTCTAGTAAGATGTGTACAAGTGTACTCCTGATTGGTGAATTAAAAGAGGAAGTCAGTGCACCACAGTTCATGGACTTTGCAGCTGCAGATCTATTGGACTATGCAATCTCTTCTTCACAATCTCACTTCAGGTTGGTATGAACTAGTATACTGCTCAAGCAATCGTCAAGGACATGGTATGACACTCTAACAGAAGTTATAATGTTATATGAATAAGTAGAGTCGTCATATTTATAACTATCTTATCACTAAGCACAATCATATTGTTTTATATGTGCAGTGGTATATTGATTATGCAACATAACAATTAGTATCTAAAGTACTTGACAAGTATCGGTCAATGATATCTTGTTAACATTATGTTGCAGATATTTGTAAGCTTTTGACATGAATGAGAATTACTTAGACTTTACCCTAAGTGATCAATGTTTTATCAAAAACTCATTCATATTGAAAAACAAAAATTAAACTTCTTTCTACATTAGTGATTTCTTATTTCATGTAAAATCTTTTGAAATCACTATTGTAAATCATTTTCTCTCTATTACCATATATTCTGTGTTACAGGTTCAGTCTCCAATGACTTTCTTTCATTGACAGTCATGAGGTTGAAAACCCACAACGTCTATCCCAGACTGTAAAGACAAACACAAAAACAGAACCAACCAACACTCTCTTACCACTAAATGTAGTATGAATGAGCGTGAGGGAGATAGTGCCTTAGTGCACCACATAAGGAAGGTTCTGTAGTCAACCCAGTAGCTCTGTCTCCTACATAGATGAGTAGTATTTAAACCGAGACAACTGCTAGCCCCCATACATCTTCTCAAAAAGATGTAATGGCTGAAAAGGCACAAAAACAGTTACTAGATTCATTCTCTCAACAGGGTGAGTCTATTGAATTTTGCCTGTCGGCCAAGGTATCCGATGTAGTGTCACCACTTCAAACATAATCAATTCTTGATGCACAAGGAGAGGTTACACACACAAAGGATGAGTTGACAGAAACAAGAGTTTCGACCATTTTAAGGTCAGATTCGATTGTTCAAGGTTCGTTAGTGGACCAATTGCCTTTACAGGTGTTAGGAGAGGATACTGATCCAAAAGCCATATGTCAGTGGTCAGTGTCTACCTCCCCAGGCTTAAATCCCCTGGATGCATCTGCGGATAGTGGATCTGACATAGGCGCAGATCGGCAACTTGTTGACAATGATTCAGATATTACCTGATAAGTCACAAGGAAATGTCTTCACAGACATTAGAAGGGAACTTTGATCTTTATGCTAAATTCGTTGGATCATTGTTTACCTTCCCAGAATTCAAATCTGGAACCCTAAAAGGGAAACTAGCAACTTGTAGATTATGACTCAGATTTATCTGAAGAGTTTAACAAGGATGGGGATTTGTGAACTCCCATTGCACCACCTGTGACCTCCTTTAAGGATGGCTAAGGTGATTTTCCTTGCAGGTACAGCTGGATTATGGAGCTATGAGAGAGGAGTGATACACTTGTGAGAATGAGTGTAAACACGAGTGGAGAGAAGAGTGAAACACATGTGAGGTACACTAAACAGAATCACACACTCACAGTGAGGTAGAAAGAGAAACTACTTGTTATTTCTTTTCCAACCAAGTGAAATATGAGAACTCCTTCAGACGACGGCATACATTCCTTCTTTAAGGGGGAGATAAAAGCTTAAGAAATAGTTTGGAGGATTCCTCAACTAAGGGGGAGAAATAGCAAGGAGGAAGAAAAAGATCCTAAAAATGTACACTACACCACACCATTGTTGTTTCTAACTACGGATCCTATTGTACGGGAGAGGTGGTAAACACAAGGTGATTTCCTAGTAAGGGAAGAAGCAGTTAGGGGAGTACCATTGGTTTTTATCTGCGGATCCTATTGTACGGGAGAGGTGGTAAAACGAAGGTGATCTTCTTTAATCAGTTGATTCTCATAGGGGGAGAAGCAAGAGATATGGGCTTCTCAACAGGAAATGTGGTTGTACAAATGAAGATGGAACTACTTGAAGATATGTTCAGTCTAGAGGAACATCTACTTGGAATCTGGAAAATGTTAAATCTCATCCAGAACTTTTCTGCTATTTACTTTGCATGTATGTTTATATCTTTTTCTTATTTGTTAGTTGAGTTATCCTCTAGGTATTTGTGTGTTATTGTCTAACAAACAAATAGGGGGAGATTGTAAGTCATATGTCATAGACCTATTTGTATATTCGAGGATTCAACTCAACTCAAATAAGAATGTAATAAGTAAATAGTGGATCGACCGTCAGAGAGATCTCGCAAAGTAATATCTGTCAAAGGATTCAGAGACAAGGTTCATCTACAGACTTGAGGAATTAATTCACTGGAAGAAGTTCAAGAAATTGATCATGCCTCAGTGATATAAGTCAAGATCGTGGATTTAATCAAGTGACAGAGATCTCGTCAGGGTATCAATAAATTACAAGGATTTAATCTGGAGAAAATCAAAGTGTCAAAGTCAAGACATGAAGAAACGTCACGGAAGTTAGTCACTCATGAACCAGACAGTACATCGAGTGTCAACGTTGAAGTGGTGGAATTGATTCATAATTCTCAGTGATTTTCAGAAGATTGTCAGAAGAATGGATGTTGCTCAGGGTTAGTATTAATTCTCTATTAATTAATTAAGTCATATAATTTAATTAAGAAAATAAATTATATCTGCAAAGATTAATTTATTGATTAATTAAATTAATTGATTAATTAATTCAGAATTAATTCTAGGAATTTTCAGAATTTTAATTGGTTTAAAATCTATTTAAATTCAAAACAAGACAAACTGATTGTATTAGTATGACAATCGGTATGACAATTAATAGTCATACCGAAAGTCATGCCAATACATTTAATTGTCTTATCAGAATTTTTATTTAGATTAAAATCTATTATTTATTCAGCAAGACAATTCATTTGAACTAATATGACAATCGGTATGACAATCAATAGTCATACCGAAAGTCTTGCTAGCTCTAAAGATTGTCACACCGAAATTCTTACTGAGCAAAGGATTGTCATACCAGATCAATTTCCATTCGGCTGTTTTGATAAAAAGAAGCAGAAGACTTTTGTTTCATTAGTAATCAACACAGCAACCAATACAGAACAAGAGAGAAAACAGCAGAAAACAAAAGAAAAACATTTCATCATTCATCTGCTTATTCAAGATCAATATTCTAGTTTGTTAATGTTAAATCCAAACCACTAGAATTATTTATCTTGTTCTTGTGTAACAATCTAGCGGATCAAAATCCCTAGAACTTAATCTCAAATCGCGTTTAGCATTTGATTCTAATTATTGCAAAAATAGAAAAAGTTCATATCGAATTTATTCTAGATTTGTGATAATTGATTTGAGATTAATTCCTTGTAATCGATACAGTTGTTGTAACACCTTTCAAGTTTAATAATATTTTTATTTAACTTGAATTTTGTTTCACATTTTTTATTCCGCATTTAATTCGATTATTCGGTGCTGTTTGTATTCAACCCCCCCTTCTACAAACACATTGGGACCCAACACAGCTGATCTGGGATTGTGGTATCCTAGAGAATCAGACTTTAAGCTAATAGGTTACTCAGATGCAGATTTTGCAGGATGCAAAATTGACAGGAAGAGCACAAGTGGAAGCTGCCAATTTCTTGGAGGCAGATTGGTTTATTGGTTTAGCAAGAAATAGAAGTCAATTTCCACATCAACTGCAGAAGCAGAATACATTGCTACAGGAAGCTGTTGTGCACAGATTCTTTGAATGAAGAATTAGTTACTGGATTATGGGTTAACATATTCTAAAATCACTATTTACTGTAATAATCAAAGTGCTATTGCTATGACAGGTAATCCAGTTCAACACTCGATGACAAAGCACATCAGCATAAGGTACCACTTCATAAGGGAACATGTGGATGAAGGTACAGTGGAATTTCATTTTGTTCCAACAGATCAACAACTAGCAGATATCTTCATAAAACCACTATGTGAAGCTACTTTTACAAGATTGGTAAATGAACTTGGAATGGTTTCAGGTTCTTTCTCTAAATCTGCTTAGTTTATGTTCTGATACATCAGACTTTATGATCAGTATTTACAGATATTACTATCTTTGTGTATTCTGTGCTTAAATTGAAATTTTCTAAGTGCTGATTGTTGTCTGATGTGAATTTCTAAACTCTGATAGTGATATGAATGTTTCTGTGACTATTCAATCCATTGAGGATAACTGTACTGGATGCTGACCTAGTAGTCTTTAATATACTAAAGATCCCATGTTTTAAGTAATTGTTTATGTGGAAATCTTTTTACACAAGCAAATTCTGATATTGAGCTTGGTTGAAGTTTACTTTGTGTATCTTATTACTAAGTCAAAAACTAAAATAATACTTCTTATCTGTTAAGTTCTGATGTTAGTAAATCTGATGGATGTACTAAGTGCTGATAAGCCTCACTTATCAAAAGAAAAAGAAAGAAAAGAAATAAAAATCAGATACTCCTTTGAGATCTAGAGTAAAAATGTGGAAGGGAAGACCCAAGTGCATTGCTGGAATTAAGTAATATGCATTAAAAAAGCAAAATAAAATTTTCTTGGTGACTTTTCACATTCTCTGATTACTGGAGAAATACTCTGATAAAAGCATAAATTCTGATAAGCAGTCGTGACTCACTTAGACTGAGAAGCCACTGTAAAAAGGAATTTCAAAAGATGGATAAAATGAGCACAAAACAGTTGAGGTGGACTCATGCATGAACTCATTCTATAGTAGACTTCAAAATAATAACAGATTTAGAGCAAAGTTCTTAGTTATGCCTTATTTCTAAAATGTACTGAAGTGAATCGGACTTTACTCTTTGTCTGATATTTAGCTTATTGCACACACTTACACTCCATATGAATGATAAAAATTACCGTGGTGATAAATGTTGTTTCAGATGAACAGTTTAAGTGTCATTTGCATAAATTCTAAGGAAAAGTTCTGATGGAAGTTCTGATGATTAAGTTCTGATGTACCCATATTAGTATTTGTGTGAAGATTTACAGGAATAAACATTTGCTTCTCGAGGTAAGGAGCCATATTCTGATGACTTTTAAATTCTGATAATAATCAAGTTCTGATGCAGACGTGGCACTATTTATTTACTTGGTTTAATTTTGGTCATTACTTGAACGGTCATATTTTTACAGAATATTGGTTTATGTGAGATAAAGTAGTAATAATCATTTGTTTAGTGGGAACAGTTTTTTTTTAAAAAACTGAATGTGCAATGTAATTATTACTTATTTACCGTGCCCATTAACTTTTGCCTTAACTGCTGCATGACTGACAGGTGTAAAGGTCTGTTCCACTTCTCATTAACTGCTGTAACGTGGGGTGTCTAAGTAAAAGAGATAAAAGATTTTCAAATCTTTTATTCTCATTTCTATTATACTCACTCTCTCTCTTTTCTTATTCTCTCTCACATTTTCTGATGGTTTTCTATACAGACATTTCATCAAACACCTTTCAGGCAAACTAATCTCTCACTTATTTCTGATGGCGCCCAAGGATATAATTGTTGATGGAGCCAAGTTTGTGCCAAATAACTATGCTGCAATCTTGAATAAGGCTGAAGCTCCATCAGATCTGCACTTTGTGCAAGATTTATTAGCCAATTTTGAGATTGGGTATGCTTTGACCCAACTTCAAACTATTTCAAGCAAACAAGTGCTGACATTTTGGAGAACTGAGCTTTTTGATTATGGTGGTGCTACTGGTACTCCAAGCATTGTTTTTACATCAGGAGATGTCGAACATGTTGTTACTCCTGGAGCAGTTCGTAAAGCTCTCCACTTACCTGAAGGTTGCACATTCTCAACAATGGAGGATCCTGTCTTACAGCAGCTTATGGCCAGTCTGGGCTATGAGAAAAGTTTGGGAAAGCTTAGTCAACTGAAAAGATCTAATATTAGAAAGGAATGGAGCTTTTTCTTTGATTGTATCACTAAGGCATTCGCCAATAAGTGCTCCAACTTTGATGCTATTCCCATCATGAGTCAGCAAATCGGGTATGCCCTTATTCATCAAACTCATTTTGTTTTTGCAAGTGCTGTGCTAGGTTTTATAGGGGATAAGATACAGAGGATAGGACTGTAGTATACTTTGCTAGATTCTGTCAGCTTATATATACTTCCTGTTGTGCTGATGAACCCCAACCTGTCAGTGATTTAATTCCACCCTTTAAGCTTGCAAAAAGGGCTTTTAATAATTTGTTAAATGCTGATAATAAGAAACAATAGCTGAGACCCTTACAGATACCTCAGTCAGTAAAAAAAATCTTGGTAAATGCTGATCCACAAACATACACATCTGTTTACCCTGATGTCCAACCCACCAACACATCATCTCTCACCAACCTCAAACTTCTCAACCTCAACCAACTCAACCCTCCATCAGGACATATTACAAACCAACACAGTCATCTCAACCTCAACCTTCAGCACATCCAGTGAAGCCTTCATCTTCCAAACCCAAGAGGACTAAGATAGTACCTCAGACTCAACAGAGGAGAAGGAGAATTATTCTAAGAGATGAGTCAGACAATGAGGAACATGTTCCAATATCAGAACCTGTTGTTGTAGAAGCTGAGAAGATCTCTTCTCAGAAAGATACTGAAATTGGGAGTTCTAGGCCCCTCAAAAGGCTTAGAAAGCTAAATCCTGATGATGAATCTCCCAAAGTCTCAACTTTAGCAAAGAGACTTAAAAAGCAAAGAGCCAGGAGGGCTGTAAGTGAATCATCACACTCTGAAGAAGTTCTAGAAGAAACAGCTAAGGAAGGGGGTCAGGAATCTCTGATCCCAACAGAACCTATAGTAATTGAATTACTTCCCACAGCTGAATCAGACTTTACTCAAGCTCAAAAGTCTCCTATTCAAGAGCAAGAGGATATTCCAGAGCAAGTGCCTACACCCCCTGTGTCCCCAATAATTAATCTAGTACATGTTGAAGACCCAGGTACAAGTGCTGAAATTGATATTTATAACTTGATTGTGCCTAAAGTTCTGTACTTGGAAACTCCACCAACTCAAATCACTCCACCAACAACACCAATTCTAGATGCTGATTTCATTGAAGATATTCCAACATCACCAATTCTGAATCTAGATGATGAAGATCAGATTTTAGGTGGGCATCAAAATTTGGATATTGATCAGAACTTAGTTGCAGATCAGAATTTAGAGGATGATGTTGAAGCCTCTATAGCCTCACATACTGTTATTCTATCAGAGGATGCTGATACTGCAGGCTCTGTAAGTTCTGATGCTGATAATGCTGAACTTACTGGTGAAACTGCTACAAATGTAGATGCTGATGCAGCTGGTCCATCAGGACATGTACCTCAACAAGCTCCATGCAAAGCTGATTTAATCAAGAAGTTTGTTAGAGAGGATGCACCAGTACCTTGGAATGAAACTCCAAGAGGAAAGGAGTGGACTAAGGAATGGAACACAGTTAGTTTTGTTCCTACTGAAAAAATTCTTGCTGAGCACCTGACCAAAGCTGATGAAATGCTGATTAATGATGATTTCAAGGCACAACTGAGAGTTACTACAATGAGTACTAGGCACCTTCAAGGTCAACACTCAATAACTCATGCTAAGGTGAACAAAATTCAAGAATCTCTGATCCAGCAAGATATGAATATAAAATTGGAAAAGAACAGATTTTTCAAGCCAGCCTTTGACCGAATTGGGTATATTGAAAAGACTCAGGAGAAGCAACAAGATCAAATTTCTGAAATTCTAAAGAATTAAGCTTCTCAGCAAACTCAACTCAATGAGATCCAATCCTCAGTGGAATTGCTTGTCTCTCTTCTTTTACCTGCTGATGCCAAAAAGGGTGAGAAAGTGATTAAGTCCAAATACAAATTTAGTCAAGTACTGAAGGGTAAGGATGATGGAAATGATGACCAGGGAAACTCTAGAATGGGTAGAGGTCATGGTCAAGGCAAAGGTTTTTCATCAAGCAAAGCTGGAACTACAAGTCAAAGAACAAGTTCTGATACTGGGAGAAGAATAAGTTCTGATACTGGTAAAAGGATAAGTTCTAGTGAACGTCTGGAACTTGATGAAGAGATTTCCAAAAGGCTATTTCTAAAAGACAATCCAGGCATGGATATTGAAAGTCTGAAGGAAGAAGAAGCCAGACTTAAAGCTGAAAATGTCAAGTTAAAGTCTAAAGCTCAAGTCATGGAAAAGAAGTCACCTAAGCCTAAGGGCATTGTGATAAAAAAAAGTCAATTTTTGAGGCAACCAAGGCCAAGGGCAAAGAAAAAATTGGTGAACCTGTAATGGATCTGGAAGAAAAATCTGAAGAAGATGCTAGTCTGATTTTGAAGAAAAAGGATATTCAAACAACCTCTGACAGAGCTCATGTTGTTCAAGATCAGGACTTAGTAAATTCTGATATTATAGTGAAGCAAGCAACCTCTGACATAGCTCAAGTTGGCTTGATATCAGAAGATAAGGTTAAGGAAACCTCTAACATTGCTCATGTTAAAAGTTCAAAGATGCTACTACCAGGATTCACCAAAGCTCAACGTACTCAACCTTTGAAGACTACATCAAGTGGTTTTGAAGCAAGAGTTGTTACAGGAAAGGAAGTAAAAGATAAATCAGGATTGGGTGGTTCTAAAAAGAAGAGAGTAAACAATACTGTCAATGATCCAACTTCCTTAAGTGAACCAGGTGTAGGAGCAACTCCTGAGAGATTGAATCAACTTGAATCTTTACAAATGGTTTACCATTCCATTTTGAAAGAAGATATCATGTTATACTTTATGACAGATGGGAGGGTATTCCAGATCAGGGAGAATGCTAATCTATTGAAGTATTTTGAAGAACTGGAACATGTTCTATTTCTACTTCAAGTGAAAAACAGATCAACAGATGGTGTTGCAGGTTATTTAAAATTAAATATTCAAAGGCAGAAGAAACTTTACTCTGTAAAGTCTGACATCCCATACTGTCCTAAGTACAGATCTCACAGTGGAGAAATTGTTGAAATGAAGCTCAAATACTGCAAAAATCATCACTACATTTTCTGGTATTAAGGGACTTGAATTCAATATAGAGTCTGATAAAGCCTATATCATCAGACTAGATCAGGATATAAGGAAAGCTAAAATAAATGATCTCAGGGCTGCTATCTTTCAAACTGGTGAAGATACAGTTGCATTGAAAAATGCTAAAAGGAGGATGGTCAATGAACTTGAATATACTGAGAGATGTCTGTTGAAGAACTATCTCAGAACAACTCCTGACATCAAAGAGATCAGAAATTGAAGCCAAGTCAAAGATCTACAACTGCTTAAATTCTGAAGTGTATACAGACTGAAGCTGATATCAAACTTTAAGGATGGTAAAGCTACAAGGAATGTAAGTTGTAGTTATCTAGTCAAATTCTCATGCATTTGTACTTAATGTTTTTGACATCATCAAATATCTGTTAAACTTGTATATTATGCTAATTTACAAGTTGGGGGAGATTGTTAGATATATTTATGATATCATGTCTAATATGATTTGTGTTTAGTTTTCAGATCTTACTTAACAGGATAAATCAGTACTTAACTGGAAATCAGTACTTATACTGAAGTAAGGACTTAAGATATCAGAACTTAAGTTGTCAGAACTTAAGTTATCAGGAGATATTTATCAGGATATAATATCAGGACTTAAGGAGACGTTCAGATAAGGAAGGCGGCTGATTGAAAGGAAAGAAGATCAAGACAAACATAAGAAGAGATATGCATGGAGAAGAATTATATAAGGAATAAAATACTTGGAAGAAAAGATAACTGATTGATATATATTAGGAAGCAGAATTATATTCGATATCAATTAGAAGATTATCTTATAACTGTGTAGTATATAAACACAGACATAGGGTTTACACTATATGTGTTATCTTAATCGAGATTATTATTCATTGTAACCCTATCAGCTCTCGTGATAATTTGTTCATCACTGAGAGAGAACATTTCTTTGTAACAGAGTTTATTGTGTTGAATAAAATCTGTGTTCTGTTACTTGAGTTCTTATATTCGATTTGATTGTAGTAAACACTGTATTCAACCCCCTTCTACAGTGTGTGTGACCTAAAAGACTATTTTCAATAATTATCTGAAGAAATTGTCAAAGTTTGTGTTGTCTCTTTAGCATAAATCAGAATCTACTATTTGGATGACTCCTTCATTTTGCTTATCCTGGGGGGGGGGGGGGTTGGAAACTTTATTAAGCACAAAATTTAAGAGGGTAATTGGCTTGATGAAGGACAAGGATACAAGTACAAAGATGTAGAAGGCTATGATGCCTAAGAGGCTGAGAGAAAGGAATGAAAGACATGGAAGAATTAAGGTTGAAAAGGAAGAAAAGGGATAATAAATAATTTTAAGTCAATAATTACTTTAATTTACTAAATTTTAATAAAAAATTGTATTCCTTATATTTTTTATTTCTTAAGTATTTTGTACTTATTTATTTAGTTATTATTATATTTTTATATTTCATCATGATAACCTTTATATAATATATTATTATTTTAAAATATATTACTCCTTTTAAAGTGTTACTAATTTGTATAAGTGTATTTCACAATTATGCATATTTCTGCTTTCATCTCCCTTCTTCCAATCATCCTTCTTTTTATCTACCTTACTGCTAGTTTCCTTGGTAAGGATTTGGATTTGAGCCATAAGATATTTGCTCATCATTCTTCTGCTTATCATCATCCAAGTCATCTTTGGTGTTGAATTGAGTGTTTGGCAACATGGTTTCATCATTTTTCAAATATCCCCAAAATCCTTATTACTTCCTCATCCTCATCTTCATATGTCTTCTTCTTCTTTTTCTTGAGATCAGTTTCCAATGTCATAATTAATCTGAGATTACCCCTAACACAGCTTTTGGGGATTGTGAAGTATTTGCACTTTCTAGTTTGAGAACAACTGTAAGTCACCCCTTGCTTGGATGAAGATAGGCTTCAGGAAAAGCAACTATCTGAGCCATTTTGAGTTCATTAAGCAGTTGAGTGTCCTCTGGAATAACTGGATTTACTATATCAATTACGACATCCATCTCAGATGCTCTCTTAGATTAAAGATTTGAAAGAGACACCCGTAGACACCTGTTTAAACCACAATCATTGACATTTGAAACTATTCTTTTCTCCACGAAGTTCCCATTCTTTAAAATCACCACTCTCAGAAAGTTGATGTTGTTGACCAAAGCTCTTTTGTAGGTGATATAGTTATTGTGAAGAGAGACTCTTAGCACAGTTAGTAGCTTATTAAACTCCTTGTCTTGACAGGGTCTTTCTGCAGCTTTTTGGAGTCTGTCTTTACCAACATCTTGAGAAATTTTAACTTGAGCAAAGCTTTGGCCAAAGAGTGATGTTGATTTTTGCAAGCCAGCTTCTTTTTCTTTTGATTTTTACATTTTAGCTTTTATCTCCCCTTAGTCTTGGTAGCAGGGAGGAGTATAGGACTTGGATGTTTTGTCCTAACAGCTTCAGGTAATGCAGGTAGAGGAATCTTCAAGGCACCCATAATAGCTCCCAAAGAGAAGAAATTCTGTATTTGGAGATGTTTGTGGGAGTCTACTAGGGACCTTATATCATTTTGTTGACTCTGAACTAAAGTAGTGAGAGCAGTGACCTGTGCTGTAAGAGAATCATTAGAGGCTTGAAGAGTGGAGATTGTTGCTGTAGAGACTGGATTTTTAGACTGGTTGAGGTAGAGATTGGTTGTTGTGAAGTGGATGAGAGAGGAGCACCAAAAGTGGCTTGAGTAGATTTTTTTATTCCCTCCATCAATAAGGTTGAGGGTTCATATCTGGCTTGGTTAAGTTGCTCCAACTGACCTTTGTATCATTATTGCTAGTGATTTGATTTTAGACAACTTCATAAAGAGCTAGAAATAATTGCTTTAAGTTTTTGATGCTGACTCCATACCAGTCATATCAAACTTGGTCATTTGCTCAGCAAATTTTTTGAATTTATTTTGATCACTACTTGAGATGGCACAAGTTGATCAAGTTTATCTTTCACCAACCTCATGATCTTGTCTTGATGACTATCAAATGTTTGTTCCAATACTTTACCAATGAGGTGGAAAGCTTTGAGCTGTGCCTTAGAGACCTCTGTATTAGCATCATATACCTCATGTGGATGGAGAGCCTTGGAATTGCTTCCTATAATGGTGACATATTCTACTCTAAATCTAGCCAAGACCTCATCCATATCCAAGCTGAAATCCTTAGATAGACAAGCATCCACATTCCCATCATGCTCAGCTTCATCAACAATCTTGTGCTGCTATTCTTCAACATCTTCTTATATAACAGCAAGATAGCATGACAATCCAGATTGGACATGTCAGTTGTGAGTAACTGTTGAGTAATGTTTGCAAATCCATCTAATTGGTCTACAAAGAGATCATTCATTGTAATTGGATGAGATTGAGCATCATGCAGCCATTGAGAGATGAGGTAAGAAAGTTGTTGAGTAGGGTTGGAGGTAGATGGGATGTTTGTTTGGTTTGAGGTGGAGGGTTGTGAGGTGGTAGGTAACCCTATGATTGGAATCATAGTTGAACTCACAGTAGAAACTGTGGTTTTGACAGTGTGTTGTTCACCAATAATAGGAACCTCCATTTGAATTGGAGGGAATTTAACCATGATACTGTCATATACCATGGCCTCAAACCCTTGTTCCTCTTGCAAAGAACATGCACTTGAATGTGTTATACTTGCCTCCCCAATAGTTGGATCATTGGCAATTGGACTCCTAGCTTATGGAATTTCAGCCAGGGTTTTGAGAGGAATTGTCCCTACCCGAGGAACCTTTAATTAAATTGGAGAGGATTTAAATAGCTCCCCCTCAAGAGTACTACCATCAAACCTTTCAATCTATGAAGATTGATTTGAACATGAAGGTGCATTTGGTACCATCATATGGTCTTCAGTAAAAACTGAAGAAACCCCTATGTTTTTTATGGTGTCATCAAGGTCTACCCTAACATGTAGCCTCTCACCAACTAAATATGGTTCTTGGGTGGTGATCACTGTTTCTTGAATTATTTCACTTGATGTTAGTAACACTTGAGAAGTAGATTCAAGTGTTTCATTGTAAGTAGAAGAAATATGAGATATGAGATTAGAGATTTGAGCATTGAGTGTTGGAAGCTCCCCCTGAATAGATGAGAGAGCTTCAAATGATGTGCTCTCAATGTGTGTGCCATTCTTATATATTCTTTCATAAACTTGAGTGTGGTCAAGTTATGGTGCAGACTCTTTACAAAGTGCACTAGGGAGAGTGCTTTGTTCAATAGAGACAACCTGTTGAGATGATGCCTCTAGAGTCTATTTAATTCCCTCTTTTATAACTATATCCTTTTGGGAGGATACAAAGGTAGATAATTAAGTGGTCAGCTCAGTTTTCTTTACCTTCTTTGGATTTTTGACCAAGGTAGACTTTAGTTAATTTGGTCCTCACCACTCTCATTCACAAAAGTTAAGGGTGCATGTTTTCTCTTTTTTTTACTCACTCCACCCTGTTGAGAGGATGAAGTGGTTGGTTTCCTAGCTTTTAATGGTAAAGAAGGAAGGTATCAGTTGTGAAGGCCCTTGTTGATGTTCATGTGTTTGTACTTCCACAGGCACAGAAGCCATAACTGTACTAGATGTTACATTAGATCTCATGTCAGGCATGAGGTAAGGGTAAGTCCTGAATTTTTCTAACATAAAGCTAGTGATTCTTAGACTTACAGGACCTTATTCTTTGTAACTAGTGAACCAACTAATATTTTGGACACTTATTTACAGTTGCCTATTTTGGTTCTATCAATACCATTAGGTAAATGTATGTCTTGAACTTTATGATTTAATCTAGACATAATAAACCTAGGAAATAAAATTCATTACCTCTTATGGCCAAAGGCATTATGAGCCTTGTGCTGAGTTTTTTACAGGATCAGAAGCCCCACATGAATATGCATGTTGTGAGCCATGGAGAACACCAGCTTTTGAACCACACTGGATATGTTGTCATACCCAGTAATCCTGCAGGTGAATGCTCTCACTATAGAATCAAACAGGAATGACCATTCCCTCCTCAGATGCTTCTTGTTCAAGGTAGCAAGGTTGATCCTTTCACTGTAATTTATGAAGTCCATAAATTCAGCTAGCTCCCGTTGAGTAGGTACTCCACCATGCTGCCAATAGGGATTCCCAGGGCCTTGTTGACATCATCCTCATAAACTCCACCTGTTGGCCTTGGATTGAGCAGTTCACCACTAGAGATACAACCTAAGATTCATGTACAACCGTCCTAACCACAGCTGAATTCCAGAATTCATTGAGAACATCCATGTACAGAATGGGATTATCAGTCAAAGCACCTGCAAAGTATGTCTCAAACAAAAACTTGACAAAGCTCTTGAAGCTGTCAGGAGCTTGATTATCATCTGTGAAAGCTAGGTAGTTGGTGCCCTCGTTTGGGATGAAAGCTCTAACAGTGTTTGATGCCATTGTAAGAGTTTGAATTTGAGTGGGTAAGAGTTTTGAGAGAGAAAAGTTCGAAATGAGAGAGAGCGGTTAAGATTTGCAAAATATAGGTAACTTGAGATCTCGAAAGCGTACAGAGGGTTATGTCGAGATGTCTGGGTATTTATAGAAAAAGGTAAATGACTTGTCGAGAAGTAGGAATAAATGTTTGGGATTTGCTTATCGAGAATTCATGTGAGAGAATAGATACATATCGATATGTCATTTTCCTAACTCTTATCGAGAACTAGATAGTGACTTATCGAGATGTCAAATAAGTACCCAGTTTGTCCTGAATGGACTGAATTTTCCAATTTTTATTTGAATAAATCAAAATAAAATTAGAATAATTTTATATCAAAAGTATTTTACTAGAATAATTTATTTAATTAAATTATTCCAATTCTAAGTTATCGAGAAGTCTAAAATGGATAATTTTAAAGAACTCTATGAATTAACATATATCGAGGTCTCTATAAGACTTATCGAGAAGTCATAATTAGGCTTGTTGAGAAGTCCTTCGAGAATTCTGGAAAAAGACTTATCAAGAACTCTATCGAGAAGTCTCAAAATGACTTGTCGAGAAGTCAATTAGACTTATCGAGAACTCAGTTCTCTATTTACTTTTGTTCTTTTTGATTTTGTCTTATATTAACTTTACATATTAAAAATATGAATTAACATTTAGACAATTTATCTTAGAATTTGAAAAAATCCAAGCTGAATTTTGAATTTTTAAAAAATAAATATGCAAAGAACTCTGAAATATATGTAAATCATACTCCATCTAATTTCAAATTGAATCAAATTAATTTTGATTTATTAGAAATCAATCTGCTGCAACATATTAGCTGAGTTCTTGCCCTTAGGATGAAAAATTTAACATTTCAGTTTCACCAACAAGTCTAGTGAACATTTCTTCATCCAAAGGTTTAGTAAAAATGTCAGCTAATTTGTTGTGCAATACATGCCAGTATAATAACAAGACCAAATCACATTGACAACCCTGAGAATTTGTTGTTTGATAATTAATTTTGTATTTTGTATTATATTTCTTGAGTCGGTAAAAAGGTTAGAAGATTAGACTGGAGTATTTTTCTGTAAACAGATTCAAGCTAGGGAATAAACTCTGGAAGAAGATCAAGCCATGATCATGCCTCAGAGAAAATTGTAGAAGCTTGGAGTTGAATAAAATTATTTTATGAAAAATGTTCTAAGTCAAGATATCGACAAATCACATATCAAGTTATATCGAGAAGTCATTTGAGAAGTCCATAATGACTTATTGCGAAGTCTAAAATGGCTTATAGAGAAGTCTCAGAGATATCACCAAGCCAAATGAAGATGTAAATATTGGAGATATTGACAAGTCATTTATGCACGTAGAGAACTCGGAGATATCAAAATGTCAAATAAAGATGTGAAGAATTGGAGATATCAACAAGTCAATTTCTCATTAGAGATCTCAGAGATATCAACAAGTCAAATGTATATAGAGATCTTAGAAATATCAACAAGTCAATTCTACATGTAGAGATCTCAGACATATCGGCAAGTCATTTCACATGTAAAGATCAAGAGATCCTCGACAAGTCAAATATACCTATAGAGAACTTAGAGATCTCGATAATTCATTCTACTTATCGAGATGTCACTTCTCTATAGAACAAACAGGAGATCTCGATATGCCCCTCAAATACAGAATGCAAACAAGTTCAAGATTCAAGATTATCAGTCAATAAATGATCTATTAACTAGATTAAAAAGTCTACAAAGTAGCTGGGAGAATAAAGATTAAGGGCCAAGATTAACTGGACAAAGGATGGTCACAGACATGCAAGATTCTGCACAAATTTTCTAAGCTAGGAAAGGAAATAGAAAAAGGTTGCTTTAGAAAGTAGTTTAGTACATTTTAGTGCAAGTCTTGTAAACTCGTGCTGCTAGTGTATAAAGTGTTAGGCCCATAATCAACTGTAGAGGAGGGGTGAATATAGTTATGCAATCAATTCGACAAAGTTTCAACAGAATCAACATTTTTTATATTAACAGATAAAAACTGATTACAAACGTACTCTCTCGAAAGGATGAACAATTATCCTTGAGAGCTTCTAGGTTATGCGAATGATATAACAATGTTCGCAATAATTATAGCATGAACCTAATCTGTGCTTTATATAGAGCACAGCTACATAATCAATAAGGAATCATATTCTATTACAATAAGGAAACATATCCATGTATGATTGCTTCTGAGATAAAGTCCTTCACCGCCTTGAATTCCTGCTTTCCTTTTCCATATTGAATATCTACTGTAGTGCAAGTTCCTGATGACATCATCTACTTATCATCAAATATTGATATAAGTACTGATGATGTCACTTTTCAGTAAATACTGATATAAGTCCTGATATGAACTTCTGCTAGTTTCCGTTGATATCATCAATTATATCTCACAATCTCCCCCAACTTGTGCATTATGAAAATATGTACAAGTTCCAATTTGATGATGTCAAAACTATCTAAATGCAGAAATTAAGCAAGCATATTCTTTCCTACTTCAGTGAATATCAGACTTTACTCTTCATTCTGAAATCTAACACAGTCTAGAAAATCTTCAAGAAACTTTCTCAGCAGATTTTCTTCCATTACATCCAAATACCATTACATCCTCTGTTTATGTTCCCTTAGTTCATCGGTTGATTCATCATTCTGATAGATAAAAGCCCTGAGATTATGTAACTTTGAATTTCCAAGAGATAGATCAACCAGCTCCAGAAACCCAATTTTCTTTCCATCAGGATTAAAGGCTAAAACTTTAGTCCCTAGACTCATTTCTATCTTGTCTCCTCCAATAGGCATATCAACAACATATTCATTTTGATCAATGTACTTTAGAATGTAGTTTGATTTGTAAGGCATTCCTCTCTGCTTTAACTGTATCAGGTTCTTTATGAATGTAGACTGTGATGCCCCCCAAATCCGGGGTCAGGATTGGGTGTCACTACACAACTTTACATAATAATAAAAACCTGTATATTAAAATAAATATACAGATAACCCCTCATATTCAGGATCGCTTACAGGTTATAGTATGAAATACGAATCTAACCTTCTAAAATTTACATTGTCTGAATACAATCTCATTACCTTATTACTATTTCCTTGTATTGATCATTCTGACATCTCAAATTTCTTCAGCTGGAATCTCACCATTTGCTGTCTATTAAAAGCTATTCACTTTGCCCTCATTTGATACTGAAATAAATAAGAGTCACAAGCTAAAGTGAGCCAAAAATGCCAACAAGTTATCATAAAATGGTTTCCAGTCAAATCAGAAAACTCCTGGAAACGATTATGAACGATATTAAAATGTCTGTACATATTTAAATAGTTGAGCGAACAAAATATTGGCCCTTATTGGCCTGTCATAAATCACATTTTTCTGTAAAAGGAACAATGATCGTTTCAATATTTCATCCTCTTGAAATTTGCAAGTATGAACTATTCGGAAAGGAATGCCGTTAAGTGGCGAGCAACAATAAATTAGACTGGACACTATACAACTAACATATGCACTATAACCTGCTGATCATTCAGGATACATACGGATCTATCCAAACTAAGAGATCCAACCAACCTATGGGGCACCCAGGCAACTATGCCTAAAGGGTCCGGTCCCATCCCTACCCTAGGATCCAGCTCATCACAGGTCCTCATATAACCGTCCAGCCCGTTAGAGTATTTTGATATCAAATCATTTTGATTTCAAAACATCCCAAATCAGGGTTCGTAAATAACCCGAACGGAATGGGGTATTTCTCAAGACAGCAATCGAATATAGGAACATAATGAAAAGAACTGGCATAATAAGAGTAATTGCTGCGAAATATAAAAAGTTAACTATTCTGAACATAGAATAGGAGCGAATAAATATTTGCAGTATTTTAGGAGAAAGGTTAGGAATACTTGCCTCAATTGATAATCTACTGTTATCTTAAACTAGCTGCCATAACACTCATTCCTGTTGTATCTGCATTCCTCTTGACAGGCCACTTTACTTTTCTTATCATTTACTCCCTGGGTATTTTCATTTATGAATCCACTCGTTTCATTACTACATGCTATCAGGCTTTACTTCTACGATTTCTATCTGCTTTGATGCTCGAACTATGTGCATCTATCATAAATAATAACATTCAATGAACTGACAATATATAATTGTCTAGTCTTATATGTTTTATTTTTATTACTACCCCCCGAAATAACAGATAAAGATTCACATCACAAACAGATACTGTTTAAAAGACACGCTGACTCATTATCCACATAACACGTACACATAGGGCATGTAAACACATAATCACGTAATTCAGTAGCCACATAAGTGAAATCGACAAAGATAGGTCTTAATACGTTAGAATGAAATCGGGTCAAAAGAATATTTTATCGATCAATTATTGACTCACAATGATCCATAAAACAAACCCCTTTTGATACAAATGAATTTAGGTCTCGAAAATATTTTTAATAGAAACAAAATATTTTTCTGAGTCCAGAGGCGTTCGTTTCGCGTTAAACGGACGAACGATTGATTTATTATAAATTTTGAACATTTTTCAGAATTAAAATGGTCTCCGAATCATTTAATAATTAAATATTAGGGTTCGAATACCTAATATGACTTTAAAATAATTTTAATAATTATCGAGCCTTGAAAATTATTTAAAATATATTTTAAAGCTCGAAACTATTTTTCGGAATTTTTAAATCAATTATAATAATAAATCTAATTAATAATAAATTAAAATTATTAATAACTAATTAAATTAATTAATCAATTAATATTTAAATTAATTGACTAATTAAATAATTAATTATCAACTAAAATTAATTAATTAAATAACTAAGCTTTATTTTTGAATTAAAAATAATTTTCAAGAATTAAATATAGCTTTTTAAAATTTTTAAAATGAATTTCAAATAATTTTTAAAAGTAAAAATTGTACAAATGGTTTTTGGAAATTAGGTTTGTTTCAACCTTGGATCACAGGCGGCAGGGGCTGGTGGCAAGGTGACCGGAGCCGGACGAACTCGTCGCCGGCAGCTGGGTTACCCAGAAAATCCGGCCGACGGTTGGCCGAGTTCCGGCTATTCAACGCCAGCCAAAACCCCAACCAATCCATCCCGTTTGATCTTAAATTCATCCTTATACTCCTAGGAATACAGAAACGCTTCCAGCATTACCGAATCATCGTTAACCACCAACTCCGGTGAATTCGAAGCCAAAATCCGATGATAAATCGAAAAATTCGATTTTAATGAAATCTATACCAAACTCATTAACTAATAGCTTAAATCAAAGGTGGGAACATTTAAAATAAAGAAACTATCTATATCACCAATTAATCACTAAACACTGAAAAATCTAATCAAAATTCGGAGAAAACACTTAATATCGACTTAACACTTCCAGGGGTTAAACAACTACAATTTATACACCAATCAATTGCAAACTCGATTATAAAGATTATTTAAGCATCAAAATTAACAAACGATTCAAAAAAAAGAAACCCCAAATCAAACATAAACCCTAAAATTATGAATTTACAAATTACTAATTGTTTGAATGATTTGATGACATAAACAGAAAGAGCATAAAAACCCGAGCATTTTGGTTACTCATACTTCGAATTCGAAATCTGCATCACCCTCAAATTTGGGTTTGATCTCAGAATTCTTCAAGAACACCAAGAACACATATTCAAATAATTTTCAGAAAATCGAACATCAATTACTACATGATATTGAACTCTATTTTTGAAGTATAATATATGAAATTGACCAGAAAAACATGCTCTACAACATGGAATTATCAAATCATATCAACAACATCAAGAACAAAAATTCATAATTTAATCTATAATTAATTCGAATTAAAATAATTAAATAAGAAAAATACCTTGATTTCTGGACAAAAACTGATGATTGATTCAGAAAGAAGATTTCGAGGGCTTCGTTTTAAATATTACACGCTTAAATCGGAGTTCGGTAACGCCTTCGTTCGTGCGTTTGATTCTCAGGAACGTATCATTTTTAGGGGTTTTCTATGTCTTTACTGTATTTTTACTGGTTGTAAATGAATAAACGAATAAAATGAAATAAGAAATATGCTATTTATATTTACGGAATATTGGTTCGTTCTGGATCATTTTGGATTGTTAAATTAGTTGCTTAGCCGCTAAGTAACTGCAATAACGATCCGATTTGATATCAGTTTTGGATAATTATCCCAACCGGGCTTTTTATAAAACACTCTATACGAAAATATGTGATAATATCTCGTCTTTTGAAAATACGAGTTTCGTTGATTTACCGAAATGATTGTCGTATCGAAAATCTTGCGCCGGCCACGCACGGGTCAAACCGTAATCCGATCGAAAAAGTCAAAACACGGAAAATGTCCGGAATTACCTGATTAGGTTAGGAAGGAGTTTTCGGAAGAGTTTCGGGTTGTAAAAACTTAAAAACGGTTGAAGTCGGACGATTCCCGGCTTTATAAAATAATTTTGTAATTATTCAGAAAATAATTAATAATTTCATAAATCATTATAAAATCATATAACACTCCACAATTTACCAGAAAAATACCTTAATTATCCATAGTTTATTCTGGACATTTTAAAATCAACATACTCACATTTTATTATATATAAACATCCAATATTATTATCAATCATCAGATAATTCACCAAAAATTCATATAATATTCACATAATAATCACATATTGATACAAATAATTACACGATATTTCCCGGATGTTACATCCTTCCCCCTTAAAAGGATTCTGTCCTCAGAATCACACTAAGGAATAACTGTGATACTTTGTAAGTATATCACTTTCATTCTCTCAGGTGAATCTTTCAACCTTATAATTTTTCATAACTTTTACGCATAATTTCAATCTTTCCTTAATAGTCTCTCGCTAATAACATATTCTATTGTTGCTTATATCACTCAACTCAAGTATCCATTTCCTATATGATGGAGCTAAATTACTTTTCCTGAGTATACACATATAAATACCGTATGAATCTATTAAACGTGTGGCGGTGAAGCGAACTTATTTCTATTTATCTTGCCTATTTTACTATCTAGGAAGGACCAACATAACACATCTTAATCCTCTTTTTCTTTCTAAATCTAATAATTCGCGCTTATGAACGTTTCCAACTGTTACTCATCGTTGAACCTCGTTCCCATATATTTTTTCGTTCACATAACCTAATTTGTAATCGCTTCTCATCGCATTCGAAGTTTTTTTTTAATCGGCCTTGTAATCTTCTTCTTTATCTGCAGATGATGTACTGAGACCATGGCGCATTTGATTTCTGACGTTGACTGTGATATTTTTCCAATTACCTTTCATCTAATTTCTCAAGTCTCATCACTTTAATCATACCTCAACGGTCTCTTACTGATATTAAGTCTATCAGTTACTCATGTAACCTGAATCAATCTTCATTGTATACATAGGGGGCTAAATTATTCTTCTTAGTCAAATACATTTGAACGTCTTATGAACTTGTCATGCATGTAACCATATGGCCAACTCATTCGTAATCGTTCTATATATCTCATTGTCTCAATATCTACTTACTTTATATTAGTCTGCTTCTCTTTCTAATTCTAATAATTTGTGTTTATGGACCTTCTATTTCCCTGACTGTTTTACTTTACTTCTCGCATCTCCTTCTATTGGTTAGTCTGGCCTATGATCGTTTTCAATCGTATTCAAAAATCTTTATGTGATTTTTCCATAACTTTATTCAAACCGAACTCTTGGTACTAATACTAATTTTGTTGTCATATTAAATTAGATATCAATATGAACTTTGATGCTCACAACATTCCATACTGAAGTCAACATCAATCATCTATATTAATACCACCTTTAATATCTAACAACAAAGTAAGTATCAGTATAATCCAGAAGTCGGATCAAAACCCGTTCTCAATTCCTAACTTTTTCAATTCCTTTGTCCACTCCCCAGCAATCTTAGTGATGCTCACTTTTTCTTTTCTACTCAAGACATCTGTTTCTGAATGGATCTTGCTTGGCAATTACCCACATTTCCGTAGCTCATAATTAATTATAACCAGAGTTTATACCTTTGAAATTTAGAACACAGTTGTTAATCTTTCACCATTCGCATGCATATCTTCAGGGGTTCGACTTGGTCTCCCTTAGTTCTTGAATGAGCGAGGATGTTATTAATGAATATAATTACACTATCCAATTACTCCTTATACACTATGTTCATTTAATCTTCAGACTTGCAATTTCTGATAACCGATGTGTGACTTCATACCTCCCTTCTCTTTTCTCCATGATCACTTTTGTGTATAGCGCGAAGTACCCTTTATTTCCTTATTCTTGCATTCCACATTTCTGAAGCTTTCCTTTACTCAATATCTCATTTCTACTGGGTTATACGATACAGTGCTTTTGACATCAGCTCGACTTGTACAGTAACTGATGAAAATTCTTACCTCATTTCCGAGGTAACCTTGGTAAACCATTCGTTAGAATCTTCGGGACTTCACTTTAATTATGGGGAATTCCGATATGAGGTTCATTGTATTGTTCTTCTCTAACAGTTTGCCACGAATACTGTTGTTTAACCTTCCCGCTTACACCATTCTTTGAATGAAATTCTTAACTTCAATTGCTGGTGTTTTACTTCATTCCCCTATTAGTTCTGGCATATTTGATGTTCACATCTTGCATATATCCTGGATTATTTTATAACATTTCTTTTTCATCCTTTTGATTCCACTTCTTTTCTTATTTAGTTCTTCATTCTCATTACTCATTAACTCTTCTAAAATAAGAATGTCTTTTTCTTGATAATATTAATATATGCATTATTAGCTAAGCCATTCTGAAATTAATAAAAGGCTTTTATTTATAATATTTAAATTCTTACTAACAGAATTATCGAATTTTTATCGATAGCTATTTCCTCAGCCTTGCTTAAATCATCACGGTTCGCGTATTTGACTTTCCCTCAATTAATCAACATTTCTTCTTCCCAAGTTCACATGTGTACTTCGTTAGTCTTCGTCTTACATCGGATACTTGGATTTATGAGCTTTCGAAAACTTTTATTCAATCGCAATTCGATATGGTTATACTTTCAAGTCCTTCCTAGAATGCTATTACAGATGATAGAATCTCTTTGCTTTATCTTGAACCTTCAGTTTTTGAAAATTTTCCTCTGACTAGCATGTACCAATTACTTGTTGTTCCTCTTGTTAATCAAAGAGCGTATTCATCTAGCTAAAGTCTCGCACATGTCTGTGGTAACATCACGGTAATTCCACTAAACTTTCGATTCCTGCTAATGCCATCACTTCCTTCAACTTGCTAACCGCTTTGATTTTGGATCTGAAAATCATGTTAGAGCTTGACTCAATCTAATTGGAATCGATCTCCATTTAGCTAACCATTAGTTGGTAAAGTTGATCAATTTACTCTTTTAACCGATCACTTAAACCAATTAAAGACTAGCTAACTAGAATCAAAAACCAATTACATAAGGTCAGTTCGATCATAACATTCTTTCTCAAGAACCGAAATCACAACCATTTGAAGTATAGAAGGGAGTGAAAATATACTTCTTTATCCTTATATGTAGAGTAATTTCTGAAAATTTGGGTAGCACCTTGTAATAACCCCCATTTTTGGAAAATTTTGAAACACGGATGAATAGTAACTTTTGCTGATGATGATGATTAAGGAAAATTATCAGACCACGCTATATAGGAGTACTGTTATGGAAATTCTAAGATCGTATTAGTACTCCATAAAGTAAATAAGTGTATGTAAAGATCATCAGAATCCAAATCCGAACACTTTGATTTTTTCCCGAAAATCCACCAGATACGAAAGAATTGAGTATAAGGTGACAGGATAAAAATGATTTAAATTCAAGGATTTTAAGAGGGGATCATAAAAAGGAATATAAATATTGAGAAAGGTTTTAGGGGAACCCAAGTAATAAGATTCGGATATGATCCCTCAAACGACGAACGAGAACGAAAGTTAAGCGAACCGTAAAACAAATAAGTGACCAAGAGACAAGTTTGTACAAGAAGCCAAGGATTATGACATCATCAAACTACAAGGAAGAGACATGTGGCAATTGGATGACATAAGAATGATGACCTAAGCATGACAAAAAGAAGTGTGTTGTTGGTTGATTGTGAGCCATTCATTTTTTACCATGGTAAATCCTCAAAATTAGCCAAGCCATAAACAAAGAAACAAACAAAAAATTCATAACACAGACTTGACTTTTCATTTTAAAGACGCAAGCTCTCGGCCAAAACCAGAGCAGCAACTTCAAACTACAATATCTCATTCAATACTCACTCAATAGTATGTTCTATAGCTCTTTCGAAAGGTATTGAGATGGCCTACAACTCTTGTTCACAAGTCACATCCAAATAAGCATGGAAAGACCCTCGTTTTGACAGTTCTTTCAATCTGACTTTTAGAAACTTCAAAACCTAACTTTATGTTCTTGATTTCTTTGGAAAGATCAAGCTTGTAGGAGGTTAGATTAAGGCTCCCTAAGGCTTCCTAGCAACTTAACACCTACCAAGGAAGGTATTCAACTTCAAACCATAGCTTTGATTTTATGATTCCATTAAGTTTTATTGAAGCATTGTTAGTATTAAGGCTTGATCTTTGATTATAAGTAGTTTTGGTGGATTTGTATTGTTTTTGAATATTAGGTCTTTGATTGGTTGGATAAATTGGTAAAACTTGGAGTTGGGGACTGAGTTTGTAGTATGATGGTTGAATATTTTTGTATTGGTGGTTGAGTGAATTGATGATAATTTAGAGTGTTAATTAAATTGAAAAATTGCGTAAACATAAACTTCATAATACCCGATTTTCCTTAACTCTTCTGTTCTTAACTTTAGGACCCGTGAACTCACTGAAAAGATTCTAACCTGTTTAGATAGTTCATATTACAAGCTTCGTTTTGATATGTGGTTCGCTTGAAATCCGATGTACGTTTAGGAGAAACGACCGTTTTAAGTAACGGCGTTTTGCGAACGAACCATTACCCCTCGCCTTACTTTAAAACCTTGGTTAAGGCCCTTAAATGACTAATTGGAGTATGAAACATTATGTAAAGTGGGTTAGGCAGTTGGTAGGGGAATCGTTAAAGAATCGCCTTAAAACCCTTAATGGTTAATTTATTAAAAATGGTGGAGCCGAGGGTACTCGAGCGACTTAAGTGAATCGTTAGCGCAAAAGCGAACGTTAGGGTTATAGGGTTACCAGACTCGTCCCACGCCTTTTATCACCCCCAGTCGCTCAGGCAAGTTTTTACCCGTTATACTGTTGTTGTGAAGTAAATATATGTATATGCATTATCTTGTGGTAAGTGCATGATTGTTATTAGCAAATTTTGCGATATATTGGAGCATGCTGATATGGTATATATGCATGTCTGTTTCGTAATCTTGATATATAATTGTTGATTCAATTGCTTATAAGTTGCATAATACCTATGCTAGAGATATCAGTAGTTGCGTATACCCTTAGTATAGCGGACCCAAAGGTGAACATATTTTCTAAACCGGGAGACGATGTTCACGAGTATATTATAATATATATATATATATTATTTATATATATATATAAATAGTTTTCAAACTATTATTCGAATAAGGTTTATTCGATAATTTTATTTCACTTAATGAATATTATTTTGAATATTCATTCGAGGACTTATGACTCCGCTATTTTATTTAATGAATATTGTTTTGAATATTCATTCGAGGACTTATGACTCAGCTTATTTTATTAAATAATAGTCTTTATTTTATTAAACTTATATTTCGATTATTCAAATAAAGATCGTACTTTCATATAAGTATATCTTTGGTTATTTATTATTCATTTCAAGTATGAGTTTTAAAACTTCTACTTCAATTATTTTTATAAAGATTATTATTTATGGGAATATTATTTAAATAATAATATTCAGATATTTTCTAATATATTGGGACTGATTTATTTTATTAAATCAGCATTACTCCAAACATTCTTAAAAATATTTTCGAGTCTTCAAAATGATTTTAAAGGTTAGGGCGGATCCCAAAACTCATTTTTATATTTAAGATTCTCCTTTCGAAGGGGATTTAAATACTCGCTCAAAACCTGAGGGATCCGGCTCTGTGGTGTGTTTTATATTCGCAACAAGATTGCTATTTTGATAAAAGAGTTTTTGATTACTTACCCAACACTCGGGAAGTAAAATTCTTAGAACAAGTTAATCCATTAACAGGCACCGCCTGGGAAATATCGGTGAGTTTTCCTTTCCAACTAGATACGACTTCTTGGTGGAGCCGTATCAACAAGTTTCTACTTGGGGAAAGGGGGGACAAGCTTTTCGTTTCAGAGTCATGGATTTCATCTGAACTAGGAGTGGCGTAAGTGGTCGAGTGGCGCCGGCCCAGCCTTATTATATTGGCCCAAATGGCCTGGAAGTTCCGTTAAGACGATCCATTCCTTAGGAGTCCAGTGTTCGGTTGACAAGTAAATCCGACAGGTTCTCCTCTACATGTAGAAAATGGTGGGGTTGCACTACTGCGACTGATCATCGTAAGTGGTCTTCCTGGCGCGACAAACTTCCGTAATGAGTTCATCATCCAATTGGATATTTCTGCAACACTACCCAGAGCACTTCGATAGAAAGGCTACAGCTGGGCGATTGTTAAGTGTTGGCAGGGTCGAGTTTTCAAAATGATGTTGTCATCAAATGAGTATCTCGTAACTTCATTTCATTTTGATGATATTTCAAAGATTAATTCTATAAAAGTTTTGTCGTGTAGCTTCATCTATGGGATGAACTAATTATAACTTGAATGGTGGTAGTTCAAGTAGTATTCTGAAAAGATATAAGTATATTGGAGTATCTTGTAACTTCATCTTTTCAACTTATATCTGGTTAATGATTATCTTATGCATGACAAAGATTTTCACAAAAAATGTTGAGACAAGGTTAGATATATGAGATCACCTTGCAATGATATTTTTATACAGTTATAAACTGGAACTCTGTGTATATTATACATGGAAGAGGATTCAAAAATTCTGAAAAGTATATATATATATATATACTAAATATTTTGCGACTTGGTCGCATTAAGAGATCAAACTTGGTTCATTTCTTCTTGACCAAGACTTTCATGAGTACTATGAGGATGCTCATATATTGTTAATTATTATACATATTATTTCGGTGGGCTTGTTGCTCACCCTTGCTTTCTTCTTTCATCACACAACATCAGATAGACAATATGAACATGACCAAGCTCCCAATTCGCGAGCGGATAGGAAACGTTCCGCAGTTTCCTATAGGCGTTGATGTCACTGTAGCTGAGGTAGAAACTACCAATAGGCTAGGCTTTCAACTTTTGATGTACCAGACTTATGTATCTTTATGAATTGTAATAATGGCAAAGAAATATAAATTTATTCAGAAACCCTTTTAAGGTGTAATGGCATATAATTGTGGAATAAAATGACTCGTGTTATTTTTGGATATTCATCTCTGAGACTATAACTTGTGGTGTGTGTTTATTGTGGGGTCACAGTACGGAGTAGTTGATTGTTTATTAAGATTGGGTGTTATTAAGGGAAATGGAACTCGTGACAACCCGGATCCCCGACCCCGGATTTGGGGGTGTTACAGAAATGGTATCAGAGCTAAGCGTTATAAACCTCAGAGATGATGTGACGTTAAAATAATAAGTTCACTAAGATAATAAGAACTCTTGCCAAGTTCATAGTCAGACTACCTAACGTAGTACTGACAGTTAAAACCCTTATGGGAACCCTTATAAATATCGTGATAGAAGCGTAGTTCGTTATCGTATATGGTAGCGGGACTCCGAACCCTGAGGTTGAGGAGCAACAACGCGATGATGTTTTATTACTTATTGGAGATCAGATTGTGGATCCGATAGAGCGTCCTAACGCAGGACCGGATGATGTTCATATTGAGGATGTAGCGGTTGAGGATGTTATCCTAGAAGGGATTGTTGCTGAAGAGGATCCCGTGGGGGATCCTGAAAAGAATGAATAAAGGACCACTGAGGAATTGATAACCATGGTTAGGGCGACTACCAGAGGTAGGATTGACCGGTCACTACCGGAGGTTCGTTCAAGTTTGTAAAGATAACAGCCCCTTTAACGCGGCTTACTCGTAAGACTGAGAAGGTTGAATGGACAGAGAAATGCGAGAATAGCTTTCAAGAACTGAAGCAAAGGTTGGTAACGGCTCTTATGTTGGCGTTGCCGGATGGAAAAGGAGATTTTGTGATTTGTAGTGACGCTTCGCATAAGGAATTAGGGTGCTTTTTATACAGCACAACAAGGTAATCGCGTACGCGTCAAGATATCTAAGGGAATATAAAATTCGATATCCCCACCCATGATCTTGGGCTCACGGCAATAGTTTTGCCCTAAAGATTGAAGGCACTACTTGTATGGATAGGAGTGCGAGATTTACACAAACCATAAGAGCTCAAGTATATTTCCACGCAGAAAGAGCTCAATATGCGCCAGAGGAGGTGGTTAGAGCTAATCAAGGATTATGATTATGAGATTCTTTATCATCCAGGGAAAGCCAAAATGGTGGTTAATGCCCTTAGTATAAAGGAGAGACTCAAGATGAAATGTCTTTGAGAGAGTTGATAAGAGATTTTGAGAAAATGGAAATAGAAGTGAAGGTAACCGGAGCCGGTACCGAAACGCTGTTTGAGATTGCAATACAGCCTGAATTAACGAAAAAGATCATATTGTGCCAAGAAAAAGTGATGAATGAAGGCAGAGAGTCAATGACTGGAGAAGAGATTAATACCAAGAAAGATGATAAGGGAATAACGAGGTATTCCTACAGAATTTGGGTTCCAAACGTTTAAGAGCGTAAGGACTGGATCTTAGATGAAATCCATAGCTCGAGGAATAAGATTTAGGGCAAACCCCGAATGTGATAGTCAGGGAGGTTGTCATTAAGAAAGAAGGAGCCCATAACATAATGAAGTGGAAAACAAGGATTTTTAACGTATAAGATAACCCCAAGTATGGGAGAAGGATGAAACATTTCATACTAAGGAAACAGAAAGTCGAGTAAGGAAAGGAGACCCGATACGGTACTCCTATACGGTAATTTATGGACCTGTCTAAAAAGAACTTAGACTATTATCCCCAACCACCACCCTGAGGAGACAGTGCGGTGGGAAATTCTTTCAGGACCTTTAAGTCGCTAAGCTCTCAGAGTTCCAAGGAAAAAGCAAACCCAGTAGAGGCGAGAGCCTGGCTAAAGGAAATATAGGAATCATTTGAGATTCTAAATGATGGACGAATCACAAAAGTCTGTTTTTGTCACTTACCCTCCTAAGAGAGAGGCCACCCGCTAGTGAAAGACCAAGAAAGGCACGGAGCCAGAGGTTATAATAAACTGATTAAAGTTCAGTCAATTGTTTCGGGAAAGTACTTCCCAAGGTTATGGAAATAGTGTAGAAGTTTTAGAGTCGAAACAAAGGCGGACGAGTATGATAAATTATGAATCTAAGATTGTAAAAGTTGTCAAGATTTGTTCTGAGGACTAGAATCCCAGAACGACGTGATGTTTGAAGTCAATGATTAGTGGGTTCGTGAAATGATTGCAAGAGAGAGGTAGATAAAAAAAGAAACTGAAGTGGAAAGGAATATAAAGGCAATAGAGTTGGAGGAATGATAAGGGAGTTAGATACAAGGAAACCCTAAAGACTCGTAGCAATAGAAATAGAAAAGTATGTAATCGTCAGGATGAGAGTGATTCACCATGAGTTAAAGCTGATGGATGAAGGCATGAAAGATTCATATATTTTATCCCCTTTAAGTTGGGAGGATTCGAGGAAACCTTGAGATAGTCTGAAGGATAAACAAGGAGACACAGATAGACTGAGGAGACAAGAAAGTAAGAAATTAGGAAAATTTGATGAAGGAAGCGACCTTCAAAAATGTGAAGTGAAAGACCGGTGGCTTGATACCCATAAAGGGAGACGCAAGGTATGAAAGATATCCCAACATTGAGATGACTGTTGAGATAAACAACAAAAGTAAATAAGGATTTATTAAGAAGAAGTTCACGTTGAACACGACCAATATCTTCTAGAACATTCCTGTTATCATTACTAAATCAGGCAAGAAAAGCGGATAACCGTTGTTATCTTTTGGAGGCCATATTGATTGACCTCATTTTGAATACAGATGTTATTGTGAAATTAGGCATATACTATCGAGATGGGAATGATTGAATAAGACACCCTTATCAGGGATACATGACTTGATTTATCTATGGAAGGATGCAAGTACCTTTTAAAAAAAAGGTGGAATTAAAGATGGAACCTCGATAACTTGAGATGAACCATAGAGGAATGCATAAATGTTGGCATTTCACCCTTAATAGGGACATTATGAGTTGGGTAGTATGGAACGAAGGACTAAGGTAACAACAACCTTTAAAGATCAGTAGAGAAATTTTTCAGAAGTACTTAAACAATGGTTCTAGTAGTAGTAAATGGTATCTTGATACGCCCTGTACCTAGGGAGTACCGGATGAAGATTTAAGGATAACCTTAGAGGTTTTACAAGGAAAAAGGTAATATTCAAAGTTTTCAAGAATATAAATTTTGATAAGGATATATGACATAATTATAATAATGCCAGGTGGGCACGTGTTGAACCATAAGAAAGTATAGATTGACCCAATGAAGGTCGAGATTGGTGAAAACGAGAAGGACCCAAGATAAGAGACGTCCTAAGTATGATCGAGAGTCAGTCGTGACAATGTTCACATCTAAAGACTAAGGCAATGACTTATGGAAAAAAATGGTGATTTTTTTTTTCTCACCACGACTTAAGAGAAGCATTTTCACATAAGCAGTGATTGAAATGAGGTAGAAAATTTAGTGGGAAGTGGTTAAAATGACATTGATTGTAAGGAAATTTTACTATCAGGAAAGGCCAAAGAGGTGGCCAACACTAAGTGTAAGAGGACAATTATCGGCGCTCGTGCCAGAGGAATACAGTGATGATGGTTGAAGCCGTAAAGGTTGTATTATGGTTTGGAAGATTGACATTCCTTTTGATGACTGTGCCATACCCAACTGTAATAGTAGTTTGGTAAAGGATTAATTCGTGTAATCACCATGAGCGGGCTATCTATCTTAGAAGGTACTATCTTGAGATAACCTTTGAGATTCATGTCTCCTAATAAAGACATATGATTAAGAATGGTATTAACCTGCTATCGTTGCTTTCATTGAAACTCTTCTGAAATTTTATCTGCTTCATGTCATATGTGCGTCAAGTTCTGGAGTGTTCTTCATGAATCATGAGCGGTGATCATGTTACCTCCTTAGAAGAATTCGATACGACAGGTATGGACTCCGTATGGTTAGCCATTAAGATTCCAAGGAAAATGAATGACGACAGTAGGTCAGTGGTGGACCATAGTAATGCAGCAACGATTCTTTGAATAATGAGCCGATTACAACCGTGAGAGTTGTAGTGTAATGGATGTTGAGATTGGGTACCACTAATCGGGTTGTGGTCATGTATAAGTAATCATCGGTAGACTAACTAAGGTGATCATTTACCTATGATATATTTATTCCTTCTTATCGATAAAGAGTAGTATTACTATACGAAGAAGGTTACGGAATAGCAATGGATTCTAGTAACTATGATGTCTAGAATGAAATCCGAGATTCGATTTTTGCTGTCAAGGGAGTTTCAAAGGTGATTGAGTATAAGCTCGAGGAAGAGCATGGGTCCATAGAATGATGGACGAAATAGCAAAAATATTTAAGCATATGAAATGTGATGCGATAATACTGGATATTGATATAGATATATATGTTTTGTTCTCTTGTGACAAACCTCTATAGTTCAGAGGTAGATTCCAAGCCAGATCTTTTGTGGCAGTATTTTTTTTATTATATACAATTCTCTTCAATTCGTTCTTTTCTTTTCATTTTGTATAAGCTGAGAAGAACAACCCTTCCAGAAGGGGAGGTATTGCCGAGTGACTATCTATCTGTGTGATAGAAGCCTAGTAGGATACCATCTATTGTTTAATTGCTTATCAAGTACTAAAGGTTGGCCAACTTCTGTACTAACTATGCAATAGAACAAGTGTTCATGATCATAGTGATCTCTCAACAAATTCCTTTACTTCTATATGATTGATCAAACTTTGGAAAATAGAAACAGCTGAAAAAGGAGTAGTAAAGTTATGGTGGTATTCGGAATGGAAACACGTTCGTGATACTAAGGTTGACGTGGTTTTTAAAAGGTTATAAAACTCTAGCGAGTAAAGGTATATCTAGAATAGTATTCTGTACGGAAGATAGTAACGCTTACGAACCAGAAAAGAAGGAGTATTGAGAAGCAAAAGCTATAATGCTAGAAGCTATGATGAAAGTCTGTGCAATAGACTTGAAAGAATTTGGAATGATCACTTAACGCGGATTGAGTTTTCTTACGACAATAGATCATATGTCATTATCGAGATGTCGCCTTATGAGATCCTTGAGGGAAGACAATGTTGATCTCCCTTATGTTTGGATGAAGTTGCAGAGCGCAAGATGCTCAGACCAGCAGTGGTCCAAAGGACCAGGGATATAATAGATCTAATCAGAAGACGGCTGGTAGTAGCCCAAGATGGACATGAGAAGTATGTTGAATTGACACGAAAGGACAGGAATAGGAAGTAGGGGACCTAGTGCTGTTATAGGTATTCCCTTGGAAAAGATGGATGTGGTTCGGAAAGAAAGGAAAGCTAAGCCCACGAAGTGTTGGACCCTTGGAGATATTAAGACGTATTGGGAAGTTAGCAAATGAGCTAGCCCTACCCCCGAACCTGTAGCAAGTTCATAACGTGTTCCACATATCAATGTTAAGGAAGTATAATTTGGATGCCAGACAAATAGGGGCACATGAGCGCATAGGCATGCAACCAGACGTAACCTATATGGAGCAACCCGAAAGGGTTATAGATCGAAAAGGAACAAGTGCTTAGGAGAAGGGTTATCAAACTAGGCAGAGTTTGGTGGTAGAACCACAATGTGGGAAAATTTACTTGAGACTTAGAAAGTGCAACGCTAAGAGAGCATCCTTATTCATTTTCTATCTGATTCCGGGACGGAATCCTTTTAAGGAGGGGAGACTGTAATAACCCCAATTTTTGGAAAATTTTGAAACACGGATGAATAGTAACTTTTGCTGATGATGATGATTAAGGAAAATTCTCAGACCACGCTATATAGGAGTACTGTTATGGAAATTCTAAGATCGTATTAGTACTCCATAAAGTAAATAAGTGTATGTAAAGATCGTCAGAATCCAAATCCGAACACTTTGATTTTTTCCCGAAAATCCACCAGATACCGAAAAAATTGAGTATAAGGTGACAGGATAAAAAGGATTTAAATTCAAGGATTTTAAGAGGGGATCATAAAAAGGAATATAAAATATTGAGAAAGATTTAGGGGAACCCAAGTAATAAGATCCTGGATATGATCCCTCAAACGACGAACGAGAACGAAAGTTAAGCGAACCGTAAAACAAATAAGTGACCAAGAGACAAGCTTGTACAAGAAGCCAAGGATTGTGACATCATCAAACTACAAGGAAGAGACATGTGGCAATTGGATGACATAAGAATGATGACCTAAGCATGACAAAAAGAAGTGTGTTGTTGGTTGATTGTGAGTCATTCATTTTTTATCATGGTAAATCCTCAAAATTAGCCAAGCCATAAACAAAGAAACAAAACAAAAAAATCATAACACAAACTTGACTTTTCATTCTAAAGAAGCAAGCTCTCGGCCAAAACCAGAGCAGCAACTTCAAACTACCAGATCTCCTTCAATACTCACTCAAATAGTATGTTCTATATCTCTTTGGAAAGGTATTGAGATGGCCTACAACTCTTGTTCACAAGTCTCATCCAAATAAGCATGGTAAGACCCTCGTTTTGACAGTTCTTTCAATCTGACTTTTTGAAACTTCAAAACCTAACTTTGTGTTCTTGATTTCTTTGGAAAGATCAAGCTTGTAGGAGGTTAGATTAAGGCTCCCTAAGGCTTCCTAGCAACTTAACACCTACCAAGGAAGGTATCAACTTCAAACCCTAGCTTTGATTTTATGATTCCATTAAGTTTTATTGAAGCATTGTTAGTATTAAGGCTTGATCTTTGATTATAAGTAGTTTTGGTGGATTTGTATTGCTTTTGAATATTGGGTCTTTGATTGGTTGGATAAATTGATAAAACTTGGAGTTGGGGACTGAGTTTGTAGTATGATGGTTGAATATTTTTGTATTGGTGGTTGAGTGAATTGATGATAATTTAGAGTGTTAATTAAATTGGAAATCGCGTAAACATAAACGTCATAATGCCCGATTTTCCTTAACTGTTCTGTTCTTAACTTTAGGACCCATGAACTCACTGAAAGATTCTATTTAGATAGTTCATATTACGAGCTTCATTTTGATATGTGGTTCGCTTGAATCCGATGTACGGTTTAGGAAAAACGACCGTTTTAAGTAGCGACGTTTTGCGAACGAACCATTACCCCTCGCCTTACTTTAAAACCATGGTTAACGCCCTTAAATGACTAATTGAAGTATGAAACAATTATGTAAAGTGGGTTAGGCAGTTGGTAGGGGACTTGCGAAAGAATCGTCTTAAAACCCTTAATGGTTAATTTATTAAAAATGGTGGAGCCGAGGGTACTCGAGCGACTTAAGTGAATCGTTAAGCGCAAAAGCGAACGTTAGGGTCTAATTGGTTAAAGTATAGATTCATAAGCGACTTTGGTTTAATTCCAACTTATATGTTGTTTATAGGTTACCAGACTCGTCCCACGCCTTTTATCACCCCCAGTCGGTCAGGCAAGTTTTCTACCCGTTATACTGTTGTTGTGATGTAAATATATGTATATGCATTATCTTGTGGTAAGTGCATGATTGTTATTAGCAAATTTTGCGATATATTGGAGCATGCTGATATGGTATATATGCATGTTTGTTTCGTAATCTTGATATATAATTGTTGATTCAATTGCTTATAAGTTGCATAATACCTATGCCAGAGATAATCAGTAGTTGCGTATACCCTTAGTATAGCGGACCCAAAGGTGAACATATTTTCTAAACCGGGAGACGATGTTCACGAGTATATTATATATATATATATATATTGATATATATATATATAAATAGTTTTCAAAACTATTATTCGAATAAGGTTTATTCGATAATTTTATTTCACTTAATGAATATTATTTTGAATATTCATTCGAGGACTTATGACTCCGCTTATTTTATTTAATGAATATTGTTTTGAATATTCATTCGAGGACTTATGACTCCGCTTATTTTATTAAATAATATTCTTTATTTTATTAAAGAATAATGTTCCGATAATCAAACTTATTTCGATTATTCAAATAAAGATCGTACTTTCGTATAAGTATATCTTTGGTTATTTATTATTCATTTCAAGTATGAGTTTTAAAACTTCTACTTCAATTATTTTTATAAAGATTATTATTTATGGGAATATTATTTAAATAATAATATTCAGATATTTTCTAATATATTGGGACTGATTTATTTTATTAAATCAGCATTACTCCAAACATTCTTAAAAATATTTTCGAGTCTTCATTATGATTTTTAAAGGTTAGGGCGGATCCCAAAACTCATTTTTATATTTAAGATTCTCCTTTCGAAGGGGATTTAAATACTCGCTCAAAACCTGAGGGATCCGGCTCTGTGGTGTGTTTTATATTCACAACAAGGTTGCTGTTTTGATAAAAGAGTTTTTGATTACTTACCCAACACTCGGGAAGTAAAATTCTTAGAACAAGTTAATCCATTAACAGGCACCGCCTGGGAAATATCGGTGAGTTTTCATTTCCAACTAGATACGACTTCTTCGTGGAGCCATATCAACAAGTTTCTACTTGGGGAAAGGGGGGACAAGCTTTACATTTCAGAGTCATGGATTTCATCTGAACTAGGAGTGGCGTAAGTGGTCGAGTGGCGCCGGCCCAGCCTTATTATATTGGCCCAAATGGCCTGGAAGTTCCGCTAAGATGGTCCATTCCTTAGGAGTCCAGTGTTCGGTTGACAAGATATAAGTATATTGGTGTATCTTGTAACTTCATCTTTTCAACTTATATCTGGTTAATGATTATCTTATGCATGACAAAGATTTTCACAAAAATGTTGAGACAAGGTTAGATATATGAGATCACCTTGCAACGATATTTTTATACAGTTATAAACTGGAACTCTGTGTATATTATACATGGAAGAGGATTCAAAAATTCTGAAAAGTATATATATATACTAAATATTTTGCGACTTGGTCGCATTAAGAGATCAAACTTGGTTCATTTCTTCTTGACCAAGACTTTCATGAGTACTATGAGGATGCTCATATATTGTTAATTATTATACATATTATTTCAGTGGGCTTGTTGCTCACCCTTGCTTTCTTCTTTCTTCACACAACATCAGATAGACAAGATGAACATGACCAAGCTCCCAATTCGCGAGCGGATAGGAAACGTTCCGTAGTTTTCTATAGGCGTTGATGTCGCTGTAGCTGAGGTAGGAGCTACCAATAGGCTAGGCTTTCAAATTTTGATGTACCAGACTTATGTATCTTTATAAATTGTAATAATGGCAAAGAAATGTAAATTTATTCATAAACCCTTTTAAGGTGTAATGGCATATAATTGTGGAATAAAGTGACTCGTGTTATTTTTGGATCTTCATCTCTGAGACTATAACTTGTGGTGTGTGTGTTTATTGTGGGGTCACAGTACGAAGTAGTTGATTGTTTATTGAGATTGGGTGTTATTAAGGGAAATGGAACTCGTGACAACCCGGATCCCCGACCCCGGATTTGGGGGTGTTACAGAATTAGTGTCCCAGAAAAAGCGAAATTTTATTTTTCTATGTGAAACTTTATGTAAACAAGAAAAAATAGAGAAGGTCAAAAACTTTCTAGGTTTCAAGGGTATGGTAGCAGTGGACTGTGAAGGTCAAAGTGGGGGAGTAGTTCTTCTATAGCGTCATCAATAAGAGGTGTCTCTTAAATCTTTTAGTCTGAACCACATAGACGTGGTTGTTAATGTGCAGAGTTGTAGTAGTTTTCGTCTCACAGGAATTTATGGCGAGCCTAACAGGACTAGAAGGAGAGCAACTTGGAATCTCATTCGACATCTTGCTATGGACAATAATATTCCTTGGTGTTTAATTGGCGATATGAATAATGTGCTAGGGCAAGTGGATAAGAAGGGTGGCAGACTGTATACTCAGTGGCTAATACAGGGGTTTCAAGAAGTTTTGGAAGATTGTGAGCTAACTGACATGGAGTTGAATGGTTATCCGTATACATGGGAAAGGGGGCATGGTACCGAGGCTTGGATCGAAATAAAGCTTGACAAAGATTTAATTTCCAAAAATTGGATGGAGACTTTCGTAGATGCGAAGCTTACTAATCTCGGAGTTTCTACATCAGACCATTGTCCAATTCTGTTAGAACCTAAGGTGGAGAGAATAAAGTTGGACTCAAAGTGGTTTAGGTTTGAGAATGTATGGCTCAAGGAACCAATATGTCAAAAGATTGTTGAGGATTCTTGGGAGAGTAACCGAATAGAGAATCTATAAAATAAGCTGAAAAGTTGTGCAAAGTGACTTTCAGAATGGGGTCAAAATGTTACTGGAAGCTTCAAAAAACTTATAGCTCAGTGTAAGAAGATTTTTAGCAATACTAAAGGTCGAAGAGATGAAGCATCTGTAAATCAGTTCCAGGAGGAAAGCAAGAATCTTACTAAGATATTAACACAATAGGAGGTCTTTTGGAAACAACTTTCAAAACAGTTTGGCTCAGAACAGGGGATCAAAATAGCAAGTTTTTATATCAGTCTGCTAGAGCTCGTAGAAAATCAAATCAGATCAGAACTTTAACAAACGAGGTTGGTGTTGAAGTAGGATGGGACGAGGGGCTTCAAGAGCTTATGGTTAGTTACTTTGATAATCTGTTTTGTCCGACCGATACGGAGTGGGATCAGGTAGTCAGTTATGTGACTACTAAGGTGACTGAGTATCATAATCTTCAAATTTTGAAGTCGGTGGAGCATCTAGAAGTGAAACGAGCCTTATTTCATATACATTCTGATAAATCTCCTGGACCGGACGGCATGAGCCCGGGATTTTATCAGAAATATTGGCTTACAGTTGGAGGGGACGTTACCAAGATGGTGCAATAGTTCCTGGAGAGTGGAGTCTTTGAAGATAACATTACTGACACAAACATTGTTTTAGTGCCTAAGAAACAATCCCCGAAAACATTGGCAGATTTAAGACTCATCTCTTTGTGCAATGTAGTCTATAAAGTGGCATCAAAGGTAATTGTGAATAGATTAAAAGAAGTGATTGATTTAGTTATTTCTGAAAATGAAAGCGCTTTCATCCCCGGACGTATGATTTCGGACAATATTATGATAAGCCTATGAAGTGATGCATTACATAAAGAGGAAAACTATCGGCAAGCAAGGGTGGATGGCACTGAAACTCGATATGAGTAAGGCATATGACCGGATAGAATGGGGCTATCTTCGTGTTGTTTTATGTAAAATGGGGTTCAATGATAGGGTGGTTAACATATTTATGCAATGTGTAATTTCGGCACGCTACAGAATAAATCACTCAAGCAGGGAGTTTGGTAACATCATTCCAGGTAGAGGGCTTTGCCAAGGCGATCCTTTATCATCATATTTGTTTCTTATTTGCACTGAAGGTTTCTCAGCATTAATCAAAAATTATTAAAGTCAAGGTTTGTTAGGGGGAATCAGAGTTGCTAGAGGTGCACCAAGAATATCTCATATGCTTTTTGCAGATGATTCTTATATCCTCTGTAAAGCTGATATAAATGAAGCCCGGAGAGCAGCTGAATTGTTATCGATTTTTGAAAAGGCCTCGGGGCAGCAGATTAATGTGCAAAAATCGAGTGCTTTCTTCATTAAGAATGTTAGTTCTGACAGCAAAAAAAGAAATTTGGGAGGTCCTGAAATTTTTGGAAGCAGATGAAAATAGTCATTATCTTGGCCTTCCTAATTTCATTGGTCGCAAAAAATCAGCCCTGCTTGGATATCTGAAAGAAAGAGTGAAGGATATGGTTCAATCATGGGATGGTAAACTCTTAACGAAGGGTGGCAAGGAGATTCTCATCAAGACTGTGACTCAGGCGATTCCTAATTACGCCATGTCTGTTTTTTGTTGCCTTTAGAAATGTATAGAGATATGAAGATGTCTATGTGTAAATTTTGGTGGAGGTCTGATATGAAAAAGAACCGGAGTATTCACTGGATGTCTTGGTAACGCCTATGCCAACCTAAAATAGAAGGAGGTATGGGATTTAGGCATCTTCATGATTTTAATGTGGCTCTTTTGGGTAAGTAGGGATGGAGTTTATTAACAAAACCGGAGAGTTTGGTGGCCAAGGTTTACAAGGCTAGGTATTATCCTAATTGCAGTTTCTTGTCTACAACTCTAGGGGTAGTCCTAGTTATGTTTGGAGAAGCGTTCTGGAGGCTCAAAGTGTTATCAAAGCAGGGATAGCTTGTAGAGCTGGTTTAGGTACTACGATCAATGTTATAAAGGATCCGTGGTTACCAGACATGCAAAACCCATACATTTTGTCTAATAATATTGCACTCAAAGGGACTATTGTATCGTCTCTTTTTGTTACAAGTGAAAACAGATGGGATGTGGATATGTTTTATGACTTGTTTGATGAGAGGGAGGTTAATTTGATTCTGTCAATCCATGTTAACCAATCTGATAATGATGTATGGTACTGGAGGAAGGAGAGGCTTGGCCAATATTTTGTCAAATCTGCATACTTGTTGATTCAACAGCAGAAAAATATCCAGACTAACGAAGTTCTCTCAAGAAGTTGGAAGCGGTTATGGACTCTAAAAATTCCCCCAAAAGTTAAACATCTTATGTAGCACAGTTATAGGGTGTCTCCCTACAAAGTCACAGCTGCGACAAAAGCATGTTAATGTCAATGTTCTATGTCCCTTGTGCAATCAGGAGCCAGAAATAATCTCTCATGCTATTCTAGACTGCTCGTTCGCTAAGGAGTGTTGGGGTTCACTGCGGGGTGGCAATGATACAGACCCTTTTGACTCTTTCATTACTTGGTTTCTTCTGTTTTTGACAGCTGGGAAGTGGAGTTAAGGCGAAGGGCAGCCATATTGTATTGGTCGATTTGGAAGTGCAGAAATGATCTCGTGTGGAATCAGCGTAGTTCAGAGGTGGTGGAAGTGGTAGTGTCGTCGAAGGTGGTCCTTATTCAATGGCAATCAGCTCAGGATAAGACATTCGATGCTTTTCTTGGTCATATGAACAATGCGGATGGTGATGAGCGCTGGACAGTTCCAAATGATAATATGATTAAGGTGAATTGCAATGCTGTGATTTTTGTTGCAACAAATAGCTACAGCTTTGCTTTCGTTGCTAGAGACCACAGAGTTGACCTGGTAGAAGACAAATCAAAGTGTTTCTTAGGGAATATAGCTCCGGAAAATGCAGAAGCTATTAGTGTAAGAGAGGCTCTCAGCTGGATCAAGGAGACGCGAGCTCGGGATGTCACAGTAGAAACAAATTTCCTAGTGGTGGTTCAAGCGTTAAGAAGCTCAAGGATCTTTCCTTCTTATTTTGAAAGAATTATTGAAGAATGCAGGGCTCTTTTATCGCATCTAGGTGATAGAAATGTGATTGTTAAGTTTGTTAGATGGTTTGCAAATACTGTAGCACACTTCTTAGCGAAGTCTACCTATTCTATAGCTGATCGTAGTTGGCGGGTGAGTGATCATCCGGAGATCATTGATGTTTTGAAGAATGATTTGATTCATGAATGAAATCATTTTTCTCTTTGGCAAAAAAAATCACTTTTGGTCTAGTTGATGTTGACTATATATGTTAGGTCACACACACTGTAGAGGGGGTGAATACAGTGTATAGTACACTCAAATTGAACTTAAAGAACTTAAGTAACAGAAAACAAACTTTATTGAAACAATAAACTCTATTACAGTATGGAACTGTTATCTCTCAGTAATGAACAAATATCACGAGAGCTGCTAGGGTTATATAGAATAATAACTTCGATAATGATAACACTTATAGTGTAAACCCTATGACTGTGTTTATATACTACACAGTTACAAGATAATTGCTAATTGATATGGAATATAATTCTGCTTCCTAAAATATATCAATCAGATATCTTCTATTCCAAGTATTCCATTCTTCACGGAATTCCTTCTTCATGCATATCTCTTCTTATGTTTATCTCGATCTTCTTTCCTTTAATCAGCTACTGTCCTTATCTGATTTTCCTCCAGCACTTAAGTTCTGATATCTATCTTCTGATGATTATCTCCTGATAATATAAGTACTGATATCCTTAAGTCCTGACTTCCAGTATAAGTATTGATCAACAGTTAAGTACTGATTTATCCTGTTCATGTAAGATTTGAAAGCTAAACATAAAACATATTAGCCATGACATTATCAAATATATCTAACAATCTCCCCCAACTTGTAAATCAACAAAATATACAAGTTAAACAGATATTTGATGATGTCAAAAACATTAAGTACAAATGCATGAGAAATAGACTAGATAACTACAACTTACAGTCCTTAAAGTTTTACCAATTTCAACTTCTGATAACAACTTCAATCTGTATAAATATCAGAATTTAAGCAGTTGTAGATCTTCGACTTGGCTTCATCATCTTCTGATCTCTCTGATGTCAGGAGTTGTTCTGAGATAGTTCTTCAACAAACATTTCTCAGCATATCTTAGTTCATCAATCATTCTCCTTTTAACACCTTTAAGCTCTGCAGTATCTTCACCAGTTTGAAAGATTGCAGCTCTGAGATCATTAATCTTTGCTTTCCTTAACTCCTGATCTAGTCTTATGACATAAGCTTTGTCAGATTCAAGATTGAATTCAAGTCCTTTAATACCAAGATACGTTCTGATCTGTGCAGTATTAGGCTTCATATCAACAATATCACCATTGTGATCTCTGTACTTTGGAACATATCTGCTGTCAGACTTAACAGAATAAAGCCTTTTCTGTCTCTGAATCTGTTCTTTTAAGTAGTTTGCAGCAGTCTCTGTTATTCTGTTATCCACTTGAAGTAAGAAAAGTACATGCTCCAATTCTTCAAAATACTTCAAAGGAATGGCATTTTGTCTTATATGATAAACCCTACCATCTGTCATGAAATACAACATGATGTATTCTTTCAAGTAGGTATGGTAAACCATCTGTACAGATTCCAGTTGATTCAATCTCTCAGGAGTTGCTCCAATACCTGGTTCACTCAAGGAAGTTGGATCATCGGTAGTGTTGTGTACTCTTCTTTCATCAGCACTTCCCAATCCAGTTTTATCGCTAGCTTCCTTTCCAGTAACTACTCTTGCTTCAAAACCACTTGGAGTAGTCTTCAAAGATTGAGTCTATTTTGCTTTAGTGAATCCTAGTAGGAGTGTTTTAGATCTATTTTCTGATATCAAGTTAACTTGAGCACTGTCAGAGGTTACTTGCTTCTTCTGAATATCAGAACTTACAATTTCTTGACTCTGAACAACTTGAGCCATGTCAGAGGTTGTTTTAAGAACTTTTCTTGAAGTCAGAGCAAGATCATCTTTTCCATCAGTAATTTCTTCTTCCTCAGGAGGTACATAAGGCTTGATAGGTTCACCAACCTTTTCTTTACCCTTGGATCTTGGATCTATCTGTGGTTGTGATCTAGCCAAAGTTTCTTCAGTATGTATCCTTTCTTTGATCACAATGCCTTTAGGTTTTGGAAGTAACTTTTTACCAGAAGCTTCAGATTTAGATGTGACTTTCTCTGATTTAAGTCTGGCTTCTTCTTCCTTTAAACTTTCCAAGTCCATCCCTGGATTTTCTTGAAGAAATAACTGTCTTGACATTTCCTCATCAAGATCTAGAAGTTCATCAGAACTTATCCTTTTACCAGCAGCAGAACTTATTCTTTTCCCAGTATCAGAACTTGTTCTGTGACTAGCTTGTCTTGATGTAAACCTTCTACCTTGACTATGACCACTACCCATTCCAGAGTTTTCTTGGTCATCTTTTCCATCATCCTTTCCTTGCAGTGTCTTGTTGGTTTTGCATTTGGACTTAATTACCTTCTCCCCCTTTTTGGCATCAGCAGGTAATAAAAGAGAGATAAGTAGTTCCACTGAGGTCTGGATTTCAGTAAGTTGCGAGTGCTGAGAAGCTTGATTTGTCAGAATTTGATCAATCTGAGCTTGTTGCTTCTCTTGAGTTTTCTCAATATAAGCAACCCTGTCAATGGTAGGTTGGAAGAACTTTTTCTTATCAATTTTCCAAACTTGTTCCTGTTTGATAAAGTTCTCCTGAATCTTGTGTAGCTCTGCATGAGTGTTGGAATGAAGACCTTGTAGATGTTTAGTACTCAATGCAGTGACTCTAAGCTGGGTTTTAAAATCATCAGAATGTAACATTTCATCAGCTTTAGTCAAGTGCTCAACAAGATGTAAAGCATTTGGAACACATGAAACTGAGTTCCATTCCTTAGTCCACTCCTGACCTGCAGGAGTTTCACTCCAAGGTACTGGTGCATCCCTGATAATAAACTCCTTTACCAGTTCAGACTTAGGAAGAGTCAGTGGAGGAGTATGTCCTGAAGGACCTGCTTCATCAGCATCTACAGTTGTAGCAGCCTCACCAGTATCTCCAACATTTGCAGCATCAGAACTTAGAGGATCAGTATCTTCTGATAAGACAACAGTGTGAGTAGCAATGGAGGCTTCAGCATCCTCTAATTGCTGATCTGATACTAAGTTCTGATCAACAGCCATATCCTGATGCTCACCTAAAATCTGATCATCAGCATCTTGATGCAGAGAAGGTGTTGGTGATAACTCAGGAGTTTGAACAGCATCAGTAACAGGTGTTGTGGAATGATTATTTGCTGTTGGAGCTTCTAAGAAAAGTATTTCAGGCACAACCAGGTTCTGAATATCAATGTCAGCACTTGTGCCTGAATCAACAAGAGACACAGAAGGTGAATTAGCCTTGTCAGATACATCTTCCTGAGATGGAGTTGATGGAGAAGAAGTGACTGGAGCAAATTCCTTGTCTTGTGAGATCAGAGATTCCTGATCCCCTTCCTTAGCTGCTTCCTCCTCATCATCTGAAACTGGCCTTTGTGCCCTCTGTTTCTTGTACTTCCTTGTTGATTTGGATTCCTTGGGAGTTTCAGGAACTGTCATACGTCTAAGCCTCTTGAGAAGCCTAGAACCCCCAATTGCAGAATCCTTCTGAGAAGTTGCCTTCTCAGCTTCATCTACCACAGGTTCTAAAGAAGGAATCTGATCCTCAAAATCTGATTCATCTCTCAAAGTAATTCTCCTCCTCTTTTGAGGTGTTTGAGGAACAGTCTTTGTTCTCTTTGGCTTAGAGGATGTAGGCTTCACAGTAGGTGTTGAAGAAGAAGGTTGAGCAGTCTGTGAAGTGGAGAGATAGGATTTGAGATAAGTTCTGAGGGTAGGTTGAGTAGAATGAGAGGTAGGTACTGAGGTTGATGGATTTTGGGTGGTTGGAGGTGGTTGAACATCAGAGTAAACAGATCTATAGGTATCAGGATCAGCATTTACCAGGATCTGTTTTACAGACTTAGGAATCTGTAATGGTCTAACCATTTTCTTCTTAGTATCAGCATTTACCAGATCATTAAAGTACCTTTTTGCAACCTTAAAAGGTGGGGTTTGGGTGCTGACTAACTGAGGTTCATCAGTACAATAAGTGTAAATAAGTTGACAGAATCTAGCAAAATAAACAACATCTCGATCCTGTGTCATCCTATCCCCAATAAAACCAATTAAAGCAGTTGCAAAATCAAAATGAGTTTGATTGATAATTGCATACCCGATGTGCTGACTCATAATGGGAATAGCATCAAAATTCGAACATTTATTTCCAAAAGCTTTGGTGATGCAATCAAAGAAGAAACTCCATTCTCTTCTGATATTAGCCCGTTTCAACTGTCCAAGTTTCGTCAGACTCTTTTCATATCCCAATGCAGCCATAAACTCCCTAAGGGCTGAGTCCTCTGGAACTGAGAAAGTACAATCCTCTGGAAGATGTAAAGCCCTGCGTAATGTACCAGGAGTGACTACAAAAGATGAATCACCCACTTGGAAGATAATACTGGGAGTTCCACGGTTACCACCATCATCAAAAATGCCAGTCCTCCAGAACCTCAGAACAGATCGAGTTTCAAGGAAAAACTGTTCCATTTATCAAGGGAAACAATTCAAATTTTAACCCGTTATTACTGATTGAATTATTTGTCACTGCAACATTAATATTCTGAAAATAAATCATGTTAAAAATGACCGAGATAATGTCGATGAATAAGTGCTGACAGAGAATCAGAACTTAACTAAAAGTACAATTTAAATGGTCATCTGAAATATCAATCAGGATTTATCAACACAAGATAAAATAACTCAGAGACACAATCTTGAAGTAAAAACAGTTGTCATTAATATATCAAGTCAATACATTTATGAAATGGAAATTACATCAATACTTATACAAGATTTTCCCTAAGCTTCTAATCCTAACATCAACAGCTTTAGTCCTGGCTAAAAAGCCTGACAAAGCTGAGGATGAAGAAGAACAGGAAGAAGACAAGATTAAGTCATCTTCCTCTTCCTATCTTCGACGAACAAGATGGCGAGTCGTATGATTCGCTCTTGCTGACGGATAGCTTCCCGCCTTTCCTCCTCCAGGCGCTCCAGATGGCGATGGTAATCCATCTCGAAGAATAGAAGGTGAGCCAGCACCTCCTGTGGGACAGAGTCCCAGATCTCCTCAGGAATGGCTGTTATATGCCACTCCTGCTGCCACTCGGCACAACTGAGCTCCATTGTGAAGGTTTGTGTGTTCAAAAACATGTTGTATCGAACCATTGTGTTTTTGACAGAAGAAGGAGGATAAGTGTGTGAGAAGAATGTGATGGAAAGACTGATGTGAAGTGGTTGCTTATATAGGCAAGAGAATGCCAAGAGACGCAAAGATATTTAATGCTGACAGGTAGAATTAATTCTACCTCGTCTCCCTAGACTTTGAAAAAGAATAACAGTCATTGGAAAGAGGAATCATGGTCTAGACCGCACAAGACACAAGAAACAGTGGACTGTTCAAGTACAAAACCATTAATCCTAATCATAGTGACTATTAATCTTCCACTTCAACATATTTGAGTACAAACTGAGACTGTTATCAAATTTTATTCAAAGATAAGCCAAGTAAAGGATTAGACTGAGAAATCAGAACTTAGACCTATACCAGAACTTAACAGTCATCAGAACATAATTTCTTAACTCGAAAAAGGAATGCCCATCTTAGTAAATCCTCATACAAGTTCTGAGTTATGGACGTCAGAACTTAATCATCAGAACGTGTAACTTAGAACTTGTCCTCAGAATTTGTGCAATAAGGACACACTGACTGTTTATCGAAAATAACATAGACCACCACAGAAATTTTCATCATTCAGATGGAGTGATTAGTGTGTGCATTAAGCTAAAAAACAGATAAAGAGTAAAGTCTGATTCACTTCAGCACATCTGAGAAATAAGGCATAACTAAAATTTTGCTAAAGATCTGTCATTGTCCTGAAACCTACAGATTAATGAGTTCATGCTTGAGTCCACCTCAACTGTTTTGTGCTCATTTTATGCATCTTATGAAATTCTATTTTACAGTGGCTTCTCAGTGTAAGTGAGTCACGACTGTTTATCAGAATTTATGCTTTTATCAGAGTATTTCTCCAGTGATCATAGAGTGTGAAAAGTCACCAAGAAAATATTTTGCTTTTCTAATGCATATTTACTTAATACAAGCAATGCACTTGGGTCGTCCCTTCCACATTTTTACTCTAGATCTCAAAGGAGTACCTGATTTTATTCTTTAATTTTTTTTTTCTTTTGATAAGTGAGGTTTATCAGCACTTAGTACATTAAGCAGTTTTACTAGTATCAGAACTTAACAGAGGAGTAGCATTATTCTAATTTGTGACTTAGTAATAAGATATACAAAGTAAACTTAACTAAGCTCAAATATCAGAATATGCTAGTGTCATAAGATTTCCACTGAAATAATTACTTCTTCCATGGAATCATTTGTTTATTGAAGACTACTAGGTCAGTTATCTAGCACAGTTATCCTCATAGGATTGAATAATTACTGAAACAGACATATCACTTATCAGAGTTGAGAAATATATATCAGACAACAGTCAGTACTTAAAAATATTTAGCAATTAAGCACAGAATACACAATGAGATTAATTCTGTAAATACTGAGCATAAAGTCTGATAACACAGAACAAGTCTAAGCAGATTTAGAGAAGGAACCTGAAACCATGCCAAGTTTATTTACCAATCTTGTAAAAGTAGCTTCACATAATGGTTTTGTGAAGATATCTGCCAACTGTTGATCTGTGGGAACAAAATGCAATTCCACTGTACCTTCATCCACATGTTCCCTGATGAAGTGGTACCTGATGCTGATGTGCTTTGTCATAGAGTGTTGAACTGGATTACCTGTCCTAGCAATAGCACTTTGATTATCACAGTAAATAGGGATTTTGAAATATGTTAACCCATAATCCAGTAACTGATTCTTCATCCAAAGAATCTGTGCACAACAGCTTCCTGCAGCAATATACTCTGCTTCTGCAGTTGATGTGGAAATTGACTTTTGTTTCTTGCTGTACCAAGAAACCAATCTGCCTCCAAGAAATTGGCAGCTTCCACTTGTGTTTTTCCTGTCAATTTTGCAACCTGCAAAATCTGCATCTGAGTAACCTATTAGTTTAAAATCTGATTCTCTAGGATACCATAATCCCAGAGCAGCTGTTCCTTTAAGATACTTAAAGATTCTTTTTACAGCTGTTAAGTGAGGTTCTCTTGGATCTGCTTGAAATCTTGCACAAAGACAGGTAGCATACATGATATCAGGTCTACTAGCAGTTAGATAGAGTAGAGAGCCAATCATACCTCTGTAGTCAGTAATATCTACTGATTTACCGGTATCCTTATCCAGTTTTGTTGCAGTGGCCATTGGAGTGGATGCACTTGAACAATCTTGCATTCCAAATTTCTTTAGCAAGTTTCTGGTGTACTTGGTTTGACAAATAAAAGTGCCTTCCTCATTTTGCTTGACTTGAAGGCCCAGAAAATAGCTAAGTTCCCCCATCACACTCATCTGATATCTTGACTGCATTAGTTTGGCAAACTTCTTGCAAAGTTTGTCATTTGTAGATCCAAAAATGATATCATCAACATAAATCTGGACCAGAAGTAAGTCCTTTCCATGGTTGAGGTAGAACAGTGTTTTGTCTATTGTCCCTCTGTTGAATCCACTTTCCAGAAGAAACTGAGCTAAAGTCTCATACCATGCTCTAGGAGCTTGCTTAAGTCCATAAAGTGCTTTATCAAGCCTATAGACATAATCTGGATGTTTGGTATCTACAAAACCTGGAGGTTGTTCAACATATACCTCTTCCTCCAATTTTCCATTGAGAAAAGCACTTTTCACATCTATTTGAAAGACAGTAAACTTTTTGTGAGCAGCATAAGCCAAAAATATCCTTATGGCTTCTAACCTAGCAACTGGTGCAAATGTTTCATCATAATCAATTCCCTCCTGTTGAGAATATCCTTTTGCAACCAGCCTTGCCTTATTCCTTGTAATTATGCCATCACTGTCAGTTTTGTTTCTGAATACCCACTTTGTACCAACAACAGATCTATTCTTTGGTCTTGGCACTAGGGTCCAGACTTTGTTTCTTTCAAATTCATTCAACTCTTCCTGCATTGCTTGCACCCAATCAGCGTCTTGAAGAGCTTCTTCTACTTTCTTTGGCTCAGTCTGAGAGAGAAAAGAATTGTATAGACACTCATTTGAAGTACCTGTTCTAGTTCTGACACCTGCATCAGGATTTCCAATTATCAAATCAGGTGTATGTGATTTTGTCCAATTGTATAGACTCTGAAGGCTTTTGTGGAAAGTGGATATCCAACAAAGATTCCTTCATCAGCTTTTAGATCAAACTTTGATAGCTGTTCAGGATGAGTCTTGAGAACAAAACACTTGCATCCAAATACATGAAAATATTTCAGATTTGGCTTCTTTTTCTTCACCATCTCATATGGTGTTTTTCCATGCTTGTTAATGAGTGTTGCATTTTGAGTAAAACAAGCAGTCTGCACAGCTTCAGCCCAGAAATAGGTTGGAAGCTTTGCTTCTTCAAGCATTGTACGTGCAACTTCAATGAGAGTTCTATTCTTCCTTTCAACAACTCCATTTTGCTGTGGAGTTCCAGGAGCAGAAAATTCCTGCTTTATTCCATGGCTTTTGCAGAACTCTTCCATTATCAAATTCTTGAACTCAGTGCCATTATCACTCCTTAAAATTTTCACAGAATCTTTAACCATTTTATCCAGCTGTTTGACATGATCAATCAAGATAGATGCAGTTTCACTTTTTGTGTGCAAGAAATACACCCATGTGTATCTGGTGAACTCATCCACTATGACCAACGCATACTTCTTCTTTGCAATAGACATGACATTTACTGGACCAAATAGATCAACATGTATAAGATGATAAGGCTCAAGAATTGATGATTCAGTCTTGCTCTTGAATGAAGATTTTCTTTGTTTGGCTTTCTGACATGAATCACAAAGACCATCAGGAGCAAATACTGTTTTTGGCAATCCTCTCACAAGATCTTTCTTGACCAGTTCATTTATATTGTTGAAATTTAAATGAGAGAGTTTCTTATGCCAATTCCAGCTTTCTTCAATTGATGCTCTACTTAACAGACAGATTGCAGAGCCATCAGTACTTGTTGAAAGCTTAGCTTCATAAATGGTACCACGTCTATATCCTTTCAGAACAACTTTGCCTTTAAATTTACTCACAATTTCACAGTGTTCTTCAAAGAAATCAACATGATAACCTCTGTCACAGATTTGACTTATACTCAGAAGGTTGTGTTTAAGTCCTGAGACCAGAGCTACTTTTTTAATGATGACATTCCCAAGATTGATATTGCCATATCCCAATGTTTTTCCAATGTTGCCATCTCTATAAGGAACACTTGGGCCAGCTTTCTCCACAAAGTCTGATAGCAGGGCCTTATTTCCAGTCATATGACCTGAACATCCACTGTCCAGAACTAGAATATTTTTCCTGTTGCCCTGCAATCATAAAGACCACTAATTATTAGTTTTAAGGACCCAGACTTGCTTGGATCCTTTGGCCTTATTAAGTTTGTTAACATGTGCAGCGGATTTAGCATCAGAGTTTATGTTAACATTTTTCTTATCAGAATTTACATTATCAGACTTTGAATCAGAATTTATACTAGAAGGAACAATGGAAACTTTCTTCAAAGAAGGTTTTATTTGATAATAATCATAGTACAAACTATGATACTCCTTACAAGTATAAATGGAATGCCATAAACTACCACAATGAAAACAAGGATTTTGTGGTTTGTATCTAACTGACTGACTCTTAACTCCTGATTTTGAAGGTAAGGAGTTAATATTCTTATTTTTCCTGCAAAAAGAAGCCAGATGGTTAGAACTTCCACAGTTATGACATGTTTTCCTAGAAGCATCAGGAACAGGTTTATAATCATTGCTTTTATTCACACCTTCCTTTCCATTCCTATTTTTCCTAGGTGATTTTACCTTGTTTGCATTCTTGACATCTTTCAGCTTATGCTTAAGCTGCTTCTTTGTCATTAAGCCTATGTTTACTTCAGCTGTCTTTTCCTGTTTTAGTTTGTCAGAAGTTAATTCCTCTTTAACTTCTGATTTCTCATTATCAGACTTTACAGTTACAAACTTAACAGGTTTTAACTTTGGCTTTTGCTTAACAACAGGCTTAATTTCTTCAGTTCCTTTATCATTCTTATTTTCTCCATAACCTAAGCCCTCTTTCCAATTTTCACTACTTAGCAAATTTTGAGTTGTTCTGCCAGAGTTAGTCCAAGTCCTGATTATCTCTCTTTCCTTTTCTAACTCAGTTTTTAGAGATTCATTAATTTTTAGCACTTCATCCCTAACATAAAAAGCATCATCTCTATCCTTCTGAGTTTGATGGAATATAACTAACTCTTTTTCTAAGAAATCATTTCTTTTCTTAAAAATAAGATTTTCAGAAGTTAATCTTTCACATGTTAAGGTTTGATCTCTATAACTGACAAACATGGTTTTAAGATATCTTCTCAACTCATTAATATCATCAGTATGAAAAGCATAAGTAGTCTGAGGTACCTTTGTTTCAGCAGCTTCAGAACTGCTCTCAGCACTTTCTTTATCAGCATTTGCCATCAATGCATAGTTCTCCTCACTTTCAGAGTCTGAAGTGTCTGTCCAGCTTTTCTGCTTTGTGACAAGAGCCTTGCCTCTGTCACCCTTTACCTTCTTGCAGTCAGGAGATATGTGGCCTTTCTCACCACAGTTATAGCATTTAACATTGGTGTAATCTCCTCTGTCAGACTTTCCTCCTCTACCTTCAGATCTTCTGAAATTCTTCTTATCAGAACTTATGCTTTTCCTGGAAAACTTCTTTCCCTTCCTGAACTTCCTGTATGCAATCTTTGTGATTCCTTTCACCATAAGAGCACACAGCTTCATCATCTCCTCATCAGCATCAGTCTCAGGCAAGCTTTCAGAATCTGAGTCATCATCACTCTCAGAACTTGATGACTCAGTATCAGACTTTATGAAAAGAGCTTTACCCTTGTCTTTCTTTGAGGAAGCTGCTTTGGGGAATTCTTCTTCAGCCTTAAGAGCAACTGTCCTTGACTTTCCTCCTTTCCTCTTGCTTCTTTGTTCCATCTCCAGCTCGTGTGTCTTGAGCATTCCATAGATTTCGTCAAGAGTTGTTTCATCAAGATTGTAGTTGTCTCTTATTGTCGTTGCCTTCAAATCCCAGCATTCAGGAAGAGCTAACAGGAACTTAAGGTTTGAATCTTCAAGATCATACTCTTTATCAACCAATGACAAATCATTCAAAAGTTTGACAAATCTATCATATAAATCATTCAATGACTCATTAGTCTTTGAGTCAAAGTGTTCATACTCTTGAGTGAGTATTGTCTTCCTGTTCTTCTTAATTGTGTCAGTTCCCTGACATCTTGTTTCCAGAGCATCCCATATCTCTTTAGCAGTCTTGCAGTTGATTACCCTGTTTGACATTACATTATCAATGGCACTATGCAGTAAGTGTCGTACCTTAGCATCCTTAGCAATTGATGCTATGTCCTCAGCAGTATAATCACTCTTCTCCTTTGGTACGGTCATTGCTGCTTCATCTGCAACTGCAACAGCGAGTTTGGTTGGTTTGTGAGGACCTTCCTTGATTCTATCAAGGTATTCTGGATCTGTTGCTTCCAGGAACATGGTCATCCTTACCTTTCATATGGGATATTCAGATGGTCTCAGTATGGGGACTCTGATGGTCTCATACCGACTCTGAATTTGTGTCTTCGGTGGTTCCTCAGTTTTAGTAGGCTTAGTTGGAGTTTCTGTGTCCGACATGATTGTGTTTGGATCTTTAACTGTATGTATGTTAACAGATAGGCTCTGATACCAATTGTTAGGTCACACACACACTGTAGAGGGGGTGAATATAGTGTATAGTACACTCAAATCGAACTTAAAGAACTTAAGTAACAGAAAACAAACTTTATTGAAACAATAAACTCTGTTACAGTATGGAACTGTTATCTCTCAGTGATGAACAAATATCACGAGAGCTGCTAGGGTTATATAGAATAATAACTTCGATAATGATAACACTTATAGTGTAAACCCTATACCTGTGTTTATATACTACACAGTTACAAGATAATCGCTAATTGATATGGAATATAATTCTGCTTCCTAAAATATATCAATCAGATATCTTCTATTCCAAGTATTCCATTCTTCACGGAATTCCTTCTTCATGCATATCTCTTCTTATGTTTATCTCGATCTTCTTTCCTTTAATCAGCTACTGTCCTTATCTGATTTTCCTCCAGCACTTAAGTTCTGATATCTATCTTCTGATGATTATCTCCTGATAATATAAGTACTGATATCCTTAAGTCCTGACTTCCAGTATAAGTACTGATCAACAGTTAAGTACTGATTTATCTTGTTCACGTAAGATTTGAAAGCTAAACATAAAACATATTAGCCATGACATTATCTAATATATCTAACAATATAAATAAGACTAAAAAAATGACGTAAGTGTTTCAGCACCACATGTAAACATTACTCCCTCTATTTTTTTATTATATGATGTTTGACTTCTGTGCACACATTTTTAAGTATTTTGACTACATAGTTAGAATAATAATTTTTAATTTTTTCTTTTTTAAATAGAAATATATAACTAAAACTTTAATTTACAAAAAGAAAATTTTAAAAAATATTTTTTTACTTATGCGGTCAAAAAACTTAGAATTGTGTGGAAGAAAAACAGAGGAAATACTAACGGGTGCAGAAAGTCACATATGCACATCAGGAAATAATAAGATTCTATTTCTACCCCCAACTCAAGTTCCATTTTAAACAACATTTTATATGCAGTATTGAGTCCATGAAAACCGTGATAACAACTACCTACTGAATGAATCTGGATATTGGACTAATGGACCTATATAGTCCTTGTTTTCTAAATAAATTTATTTGGATAATTTGTTTGTAAACCATTGTGCATCGGACCCCTGAATTTCTCACACTTTTAATATTTGTGAAATGTCTAAAATAGCTCTGACCACACCAACTTAAAGCCAATTATCTATACAAGTTTGGATGTTTCAAAACTCCAAAAAAAAATATAGATAAGCACATTATCATTTATATCTGGAAAATATGGTTTTTGCAAAAAATAATTGAAAAACCGAAAAATGTTAGGAAAAATAGTTAGAATAAGAGTGCAGTCTACCATTCTGACAAAAGAAAGAAAAGTGCAGTCTCAAGCCCAACTCATCCCAGGCTCTAGCGGTCTAGCCCAGCTGATATTCAGAACTAAAAGAGTCCAATATTTTTGTAACTAAACCAAAATAAAAAATCCAGCCCAACCAAAGATTACTATTTTCAGCTTTAGTTGCCAAAAGAAAAAGAAAAGAAAAGAAACGACACATTCTCGTTTCACGTTTTCTCCATAATTTTAAAAGTCAATTCCTCTGCTACACCTACCGACGTAGCGATGCTTACTTTCTCCATCTTTATTATTATTGATGGATTTTCACTTTCTCCACCTTTATTATTATTTTATAATTTTTATATCTTTTATCATTATTTTTCTAAAATATTTATGATTACAAAATTAATATTATTTTGTCAAAAAAACATTTATCACCAATAAAAATATTCTATAATTTAATAAAATTGAATTTTAAACAGAAAAATTATTATTAAAAAGTAAAAAAATTCATGTAAATAATAAAAATAAAGTTGTATTGTGCTTATAAAGAACTACGAACCTCCTTGTTAGCGGTTATTATGTTTTCTGAGATGAACGTCTACAATTTTAAATAAATGGCACATGAGAACATATTATTTGTAAATTAAAAAAATCAAAAAAAGTTAAAAAGCAGAACATAATTCGTGCATAGTAGGCCTGCTAATACTCCAACTAATTGTTATCAATCGTATACGGTATAAACATTATTATATATATTGAATATATAATTAATTCACAAAAACATTGCTAATTCTTAAATCACATAAGCATATAAGAATTAATAATTAGATTAGGAGAAGGGGTTGAGAAAATAAACAGAGATTGGATTTAATCTCGAGTTCAGAAAACTGTTTCCTTAAAACAGTTTCACCCCGCACCATCCGTGTTTAGCGACCTGCTTCCCAGGATAAAACGAGAGACTAGTATAATAGATAAATCAAAAATACTCTCAGTGTAACACCCCCAGATCCGGGGTCGGGGATCCGGGTCGTCACGGTCTTTCTTTCCACAATATCACTTCACTTAATTAATAATAAATAACCTTATGTTGTGACCCCACACTAACACACACCACAACCCGTTATAGTCTCAGAGATGAAATTTAAATAAGTACAAGTCTTTGAATCCACAATTTAAAAGTTATTACAACCCAAAATGATTACTTGATAAATTTACAGTTAATTGCCATTATCTGCCACAAGTTATAATTATACATAATTGATTCTCAAAAGTAGATGGTCTGATCTACAATAGATCTACCTCTGCAGCTATAGCAGCTACAACATCAACGGGAAGACGCGGGACGCTTCCCACGCGCTTGCGCTGGGTCTGCTGGAGTCTGCCCATCTTTCCTAACTGTTGTTGTGTGATGAAAGAAGAAAGCAAGGGTGAGCAGCAAGCCCACCAAAATAATATGTATAATGATTTACAATATATGAGCCTACTCATAATACTCATGAAAGTCTTGGTCAAAAGAAATGAACCAAGTTGATAACTTAATGCGATGAAGTCGCAAAATATTCAGTATATACACATATATACTTTTCAAAATATTGGAAGTCCTCTTCCATGCATAATATACACAAAGTCCTAGTGTGTAACTGTATGAAAAAAATATCGTTGCAAGGTGATCTCATATATCTAACCTTGTCTCAACGTTTTTCTGAAAATCTTTGTCATACATAAGACAATTATTAATTAGATATAAGTTTAAAAGATGAGGTTACCAAATACCCCAATATACTTATATCTTTCCCAATACTACTTGAACTACCACCGTTCAAGTTATAATCAGTTTCAAAAGTTCATCACATAGACGAGACTACAAGATAATACTTGAATAGATTCAACCTTTAAAATATCATCAAAATAAAATGAAGTTATGAGATACTTCATTTGATGCAAATATTATTTTGAAAACTTGACCCTGCCAACACTCAACAATCGCCCAACCGTAGCCTTTCTATCGAAGTGCTTTGGGTAGTGTTGCAGAAATATCCAATTGGATGATGAACTCATTACGGGAGTTTACCGCGCCAGGAAGACCACTTACGATGATCAGTCGTAGTAGTACAACCCCACCATTTTCTACATGTAGAGGAGAACCTGTCGGATTTACTTGTCAACCGAACACTGAACTCCTAAGGAATGGACCGCCTTAGCGGAACTTCCAGGCCATTTGGGCCAATATAATAAGGCTGGGCCGGCGCTACTCGACCACTTACGCCACTCCTAGTTCAGATGAAATCCATGACTCTGAAACGTAAAGCTCGTTTCCCCCTTTCCCCAAGTAGAAACTTGTTGATACGGCTCCACCAAGAAGTCGTACCTAGTTGGAAAGGAAAACTCACCGATATTTCCCAGGCGATGCCTGTTAATGGATTAACTTGTTCCAAGAATTTTACTTCCCGAATATTGGGTAAGTAATCAAAAACTCTTTTACCAAGACAGCAACCTTGTTGCGAATATAAAACACACCATCGAGCCGGATCCCCCAGGTTTTGAGCGAGTATTTAAATCCCCTTTTTAAAAGGAAGATCTTAAATATAAAAATAGTTTTGGGATCTGCTCTAACTTTTGAAAATCATTTTAAAGACTCGAAAACACTTTAAAGAGTGTTTGGAGTAAAACTGATTTAATGAAGTAAATCAGTCCCCAGAATATTTAGAAAATGTCTGAATATTATTATTTAAATAATATTCCCATAAAAGATAATCTTTATAAAATAATTGAAGTAGAAGTATTAAAACTTATACTTGAAATGAATAGCAAATAATCAAAGATATACTTATACGAAAGTAATATCTTTATTTGAATAATCAAAAATAAGTTTGATTATCGACACCTTATTCTTTAATAAAATAAAGAATATATCTCAGCAAATAATCGGAGTCATAGATCCTCAAATGAATATTCAAATAATATTCAATAAATAAAATAAGCTGAGTCATAATACCTCGAATGAATATTATAAATAATATTCATTAAATAAAATAAAGGAGTCATACATCCTCAAATGAATATTCAAATAATATTCAATAAATAATGTAAAGGAGTCATACGCCTTCGAATAATATTTGAAATAATATTCAATAATAAAATAAAGTTAAAGTTATCGAATAAACCTTATTCGATTAATAGTTTTAAAAACTATATCCATATATATATATATATATATATAAATATATATATATATATATACTCGGGAACATCGACTCCCGGTTTAGAAATATGTTCACCTTTTATCCCCTATACTAAGGATATACGCAACTACTTGCTTATTTCTAGCATAGGTATTATGCAACTATAAGCATTGAAATCAACAGATAGATAACCAGATTACGAAACAGACATGCATATATACCATATTAGCATGCTCCAATATATCGCAAAATTTGCTAATAACAATCATGCAATATGACAAGATAATGCATATACATATATTTACATCACAACAACAGTATAACGGGTAGAAAACTTGCCTGAGCGACTGGGGTTACGAATGGCTCGGGACGAGTCTGGTAACCTATAAACAACAAGTAAGTTGGAATTAAACCAAAATCACTTGTAAATCTATACTTTAACTAACTTAGACTCTAACGCTTGTTTTGCGCTCACTGATTCGCTTAAGCCACTCGGGTACCCTCGGCTCCACCATTTTTAATAATTTAACCTTTACGAGTTTTAAAGCGATTCCTTCGCGAGTGTCTTACCAACTTCCTAACACACTTACCATAAATGTTTCATACATTAATTAACCCTTTTTGGTCTTTAACCTATGTTTCAAAGTAAGGCGAGGGGAAAAGTTTCGTTCGCGAAACGCCGTTACTTGAAACGGTCGTTTCTCCTAAACCGTGCATCGGAATCGAACGAACTACATATCAAAACGAAGCTCGTAACATGAGCTATCTAATCATGGCAGTGGTCATAATCTAGCAGGGGGTTCTCGGGTCCTAATGTTATGCACAAAAACAGTCCAAAGAAAATCGGACGTTACGACGGCTATGTTTACGCGATTACCAATGTTTAAACTACTCCAATTAACCACCAACCAACTCATAACCATCAATACAACAAAACTTCACCTAAACCATACCACATCAGTCCATAATCTCCAAGGTTTTCAACTCAAACAACCACAATCAAGACCTATGAACTATAATCAAGCTTCAATTACCAAAACACTTCCAAATCAAACCAAACTACTAATAATCACAATCCATGCTTCTCATTTCACAACACCAACCATTAAACTTACTAACAAATAAAGTAAAGGCTAGGGTTTGAAGTTTATACCTTCCTTGGGAGGTGTTAAGTTGCTAGGAAGCCTTAGGGAGCCTCCTACAAGCTTGATCTTTCCAAAGAAATCAAGAACACAAAGTTAGGCTTTGAAGTTTCTAAAAGTCCGATTTAAAGAACTGTAAAAATGAGGGTCTTACCATGATTATTTGGACGAGACTTGTGAACAAGAGTTGTAGGCCATCTCAATACCTTTCCAATGAGCTATAGAACACAATATTTGAGTGAGAAATGAAGGAGATACAGCAGTTTTAGTGTTCTGATTCTGTTTTGGCCGAGAGCATGAAGAACAATGCCTTGGTTTCTTTTTGATTTTGATGAAAAATGATTTGCTTGGCTTGGTTGCTTGGTTTTTGTGCTTGCTTTAGTCAATTACCTTCTTGCCCTTGAGTTTGTGTGGTTACAAAGCCACCACACCTCCTTCCTTCCCATGTCATGCTTATGTCACCTTGCACATGTCATAATGCTCCCACTTGTCCACACCTTGTGGTTTGATGATGTCACAATCCCTGGCTTCTTGTACAAGCTTGTCTCTTGATCACTTATTTGTTTTACGGTTCGCTTATCTTTCGTTCTCGTTTATCGTTTGAGGGATCATACCCGGGATCTTATTACTTAGGTTCCCTTAACCTTTCTCAATATATTATATTCCTTTTATGATCCTCTCCTATAATCCTTTAATTTAAATCCTTTTTATCCTGTTACCTTATACTCAATTCTCTCCGTATCTTGTGAATTTCCGGGAAAAATCAAAGTGTTCGGATTTGGATTCTGACGATCTTTACATACACTTATATCCCATATAAAGTACTAATAAAATCTCAGAATATCCATATCAGAACCCCTATATAGTGTGGCATGAAAAGTTTTCTCATTCAGCAAAAACACTATTCATAAGGGTTTCAAAAATTTCCCAAAAATTGGGGTTATTACAGTCTCCCCTCCTTAAAAGGATTCCGTCCCGGAATCAGATAGAAAGTGAATAGGGATACTCTCTTAGCATTGCACTTTCTAACTCTCGAGTAAATTTTCCCACATTGTGGTTCTACCATCAAACTCTTACTAGTTTGATAACCCTTCTCCTAAGCACTCGTTCCTTTTTACTCTATACCCTTCCTGGTTGCTCCATATAGGTTACGTCTGGTTGCATGTCTATGCGCTCATATGCCCCTATTTGTCTGGCATCCGAATTACACTTCCATAACATTGATACGTGGAACACGTTATGAACTTGCTACAGGTTCGGGGGTAGGGCTAGCTCATATGCTAACTTCCCAAACGTCTTAATATATCCAAGGGTCCAATAAATTGTAGACTTAGCTTTCCTTTCTTTCCGAACCTCATCAATCCTTTCCAAGGGATACCTATAACATTACTAGGTCCCCTATTTCATACTCTTTATCCTTTCGTGTCAAATCAACATACTTATCATGACCATCTTGGGCTACTACCAGCCGTCCTCTGATTAGATCTATCATATCCTTGGTCCTTTGGACTACTGCGGGTCCGAGCATCTTGCGCTCTACAACTTCATCCTAACATAAGGGAGATCGACATTGTCTTCCCTCAATGATCTCATAAGGCGACATCTCGATAATGACATATGATCTATTGTCGTAAGATAACTCAATCCGAATTAAGTGATCATTCCAAATTCTTTCAAGTCTATTGCACAGACTCTCATTATTGCTTTTAACATTAGAGCTTCTGCTTCTCAAAACCCATTCTTTTCCAGTTCGTAATCGCTACTACCTTCCGTTCCTAATATTATACTGGTTATACTTTTGCTCGTTAGCGTTCTATAACCTTTTAATAACCACGTCAACCTTAGTATCACGAATGTGTTCCCATTCCGCATACTACCACCACTTTATTACTCCTTTTTCAGTTGCTTCTATTTTCCAAAATTTGATCAATCAAATAGAAGTAAAGGAATTTGTTGAGAGATCACTAAGATCATGAACACTTGTTATATCGCATAGTTAGTACAGAAGGTGGCCAGCCTTTAGTACTTGACAAGCAATTAAACAATAGCTGGTATCCTACTAGGCTTCTATCACACAGATAGATAGTCATTCGGCAATACCTCCCCTTTCTGGAAGGGTTGTTCTTCTCAGATTACATGAAATGAAAAGAAGAGAAAAGAACGAACTGAAGAGAATTGTATATAAAAAAAAATATATATACTGCCATAAAATATCTGGCTTGGAACCTACCTCTGAATTATAGAGGTTTGTCATAGGAGAACAAAACATAAACGTATTTATATCAGCATCAAGTATTATAGCATCGTATTTCCCATGCCTAAATATTTCTATTCCGTCCATCATTCCATGGACCCACACTCTTCCTCGAGCTTATACATAATCACCTTTGAAACTCCCTCGACATCGAAAATCGAATCTGGGATCTCATTCTATACATCATCGTTACTATAATTCTATGCTTGCACCGCAACCTTTCTCGTATAATAATACGACTCTCTATTGATAAGAAAGGATAATTATTCACCAGGTAGATACTCTACTTAATTAGTCTATCAATGATAACTTATACACTACCACGACCCGATTAGTGGTACTCAATCTCAACACCCATTCCAATACAACTCTCACGGTTGTAATCAGCTCACTACTCGCAGAATCATTGCTGCCTTACTATGGTCCACCACTGACCCACTGTAGTCATTCATTTTCCATGAAGTTTTAATAGCTAACCATACGGAGTCCATTCATATCATATCAAATTCTTCTAAGGAGGTAACATGATCACCGTTCTTGATTCATGAAGAACACTCCTGATCCTGACGTACATTCATGATGTGAAGCAGATAAAATTGTAGAAGAGTTTCAATCAAAGCAACGATAGTAGGTTAATACCATTCTTAATCATATGCCTTAAATAGAAGACTTAACTCAAAGGTTCGTCTAGTCCTTTTGGAAACATGGTCCTGGCTTATCCCAAGATAGGACCTCCTAAGATAGATAGCCCGTTCATGGCGATTACACGAATTAAACTTTTACCAACTACTATTACGGTTGGGTATTGCACAGTCATCAGAAAGAATGTCAATCTTCCAAACCATAATACAACCTTCACAGTTTTAACCATCATCACTGTATTCCTCTGGCACAAGCGCCTATAATTATCCTTTTACCTTTAAAGTGTCGGCCACCTCTTTGGCCTTTCCTGATATTAAAATTTCCTTATAGTCAATGTCATTTTAACCACCTCCAAATAAATTTTCTACCTTATTTCAATCACAGCTTATGTAAAAATGCTTTCCTTAAAATCTGATGAGTAAAAAAAAAAATCACCATTTTTCCATAAGTTATTGCCTCAGTCTTTAGAGGTTAATCACTGTCACGACTGACTCTCAATCATACTTAGAACATCTTTTATCTTAAGTCCTAATTGCCCTGAACAATTTCGACCATTACTGGTTCGATCCATACTTTCTCGTGGTTTAACACGTGCCCCACTTGGCATCATTATAATTACGTCATATTTCCTTTATCAACATTTTTATTCTTGAGAATTTTGAATATTACCTTTCTCCTTGTAAAACCTCTAAGGTTATCCTTCAATCATTCCTCCTGTATTCCCTAGATACAGGGCATATTAAAATACCATTTACTATTACTAGAACCATTGTCTATATACTTCTGAAAAATTTCTCCACTGATTCTTAAAGGTTGTTGCTACATTAACCCTTTCCAAATCATACTGTCAAAACTCATACTGTCCCTATTAAGGGTGAAATTCCAACCTTTATGCATTCCCCTAGGATTCATTTTAAGTTACCGATGTTCTATCCTTAATTCCACCTTTAAAAGGTACCTGCATCCTTCCATGGATAAATCAAGTCATATATCCCTGATAAGGGTGTCTTATTCAATCATTCCCACCTCGATAGTCTATACCTAACTTCATAATAGCATCCTTATTCAAATTGAGGTCAATCCATATGGCCTCCAAAAGTTAACAATGGTCATCCACTTTTCTTTCTTGATTTGGTAATGATAACATGGATGTTCTGAAAGATATTGGTCATGTTCAACGTGAACTTCTTCTTAATAATTCCTTATTTACTTTTGTTGTTTATCTCAACAGTCATCTCAATGTTGGGATATCTTTCATATCTGGCGTCTCTCTTTCTGGGTATCATGCCACCGGTCTTACACTTTACCTTCTTGAAGGTCACTTCCTTCACCCAATTTTCTTAATTTCTTACTTTCTTGTCTCCTCAGTCTATCCGCGTCTCATTATTTATCCTTCGAATTATCTCAAGGTTTCCTCGAATCTTCCCAACTTACAGGGGATAAAATATATGTATCTCTTATACCTTCAACCATCAATTTAACTCATGGTAAATCACTCTCATCCGGACGATTACCTACTTTTCTATTTCTATTTCTACGAGTCTTTAGGGTTTCCTCATACCCAACTCCCTTATCATTCCTCAAACTCTCTTGCCTTTATATTCCTTTCTCTTATCGTTATTTCATGAACCAACACAACATAAGCATTGATTTCAAACATCCCGTCATTCTGGATTCGTGTCTTCAGAACGAATCTTGATAACTTTTACAACTTAGATTCATAATTCATCATACTCGTCTGCCTTTGTTCTGGCTCTTAAGCTTTTACACTATCTCCATAACCTTGGGAAGTACTTTCCTGAAAACAATTGACTGAACTTAAATCAGTTTATTATAATCTCTTGCTCCGTGCCTTCCTTGGCCTTTCACCAGCGGGTGGTCTCTCTCTTAGGAGGGTAAGTGACAAAACAGTCTTTTGTGGTTCATCAATCATTTAGAATCTCAAATGATTCATCTATTTCCTTTAGCCAGGCTCTTGCCTCGACTGGGTCAGCTTGTTCCTTGGAACTCTGAGAGCTTAGCGACTTAAAGGTCATGAAAGAATTTCCCACCGCACTGTCTCCTCAGGGTGGTGGTTGGGGATAATAGTCTAAGTTCTTTTTAGACAGGTCCATGAATTGCCGTATAGGAGTACCGTCTCGGGTCTCCTTTCCTTACTCGACTTTCTATTTCCTTAGTATGAAATGTTTCATCCTACTCCCCATAATTGGGGTCATCTTTTAATTTAAAATCCTCATTTTCCACTCCATTATGTCATGGGTTCCTTCTATCTTGATGGCGACCTCCCTGACTATCACGTTCAGGGTTTGCTCTAAATCTTATTCCTCAAACTAGCTTTCGTCTAAGATCTCATCCTTACGCTCTTGAACTTTCGGAACCCAAATTCTATAGGAATACCTCATTATTCCCTTATCATCTTTCTCGATATTAACCTCTTATCTATTTGTTGGCTCTCTGCCTTCATTCATAACTTTTTCTGGCACAATATGATCTTTTCCAATAATTCGGGCTGTATTGCTATCTCAAACAGCTTTTCGATACCGGCTCCGGTTACCTTCACTACTATTTCTATTTTCTCAAAATCTCTTATAAACTCTCCAAAAGACATTATCATCTTGAGTCTCTCCTTTTTACTAAGGGCATCAGCCACCATATTGGCTTACCCCGAATGATAAAGAATCTGCCAATCATAATTCTTGATTAGCTCTAACCGCCTCCTCTGGCGTATGTTGAGCTCTTTCTACGTAAGAATGTACTAGAGCACTTATGGCTTAGGTAATTCTCGCACTTCTCTCCATACAAGTAGTGCCTCCAATCTTTAGGGTAAAACTATTGCCACGAGCCTAAGCTCATGGGCGGTGATATCAAATTTCATATTACCTTAATTGTCTTGACGCAGACGCGATTATCTTGCTGTGCTAAGAAGCACCCTAATTCCTTATGCGAAGCGTCACTTACAAATCACAAAATCTCCTTTTTCCATCCGGCAACGCCAACATAGGGGCCGTCACCAACCTTTGCTTCAGTTCTTAAAAGCTGTTCTCGCATTTCTCTGTCTATTCGAACTTCTCAGTCTTATGAGTAAGCCACGTTAAAGGGGCTACTATCTTTACAAACTTGAACGAACCTCTGGTAGTGACCGGCCAATCCTACCTCTGGTAGTCGACCCAACCAGGGTCATCAATTCATCAGTGGTCCTTTATCCAATCTCGTCAGAATCCTCCATGGGATCCTCCTCAGCAACTATCCCTTCTAGGACAACATCCTCAACCGCTACATCCTCAATATCAACATCATCCGGTCCTGCGTTAGGACGCTCTATTGGATCCACAATCTGATCTCCAATTAGTAATAAAACATCATCGCGTTGATGTTCCTCAACTTCAGGGTTCGGAGTCTCGCTACCATATACGATAACGAACTACGCTTCTATCGCTACATTTATAAGGGTTCCCATAAGGGTTTGAACTGTCAGTACTACGTTAGGTAGTCCGACTATGAACTTGGCAAGAGTTCTTATTATCTTAGTGAACTTATTATCTTAACGTCCCATCATCTCTGAGGTTTATAACGCTTGGCTCTGATACCATTTCTGTAACACCCCCAGATCCGGGGTCGGGGATCCGGGTCGTCACGGTCTTTCTTTCCACAATATCACTTCACTTAATTAATAATAAATAACCTTATGTTGTGACCCCACACTAACACACACCACAACCCGTTATAGTCTCAGAGATGAAATTTAAATAAGTACAAGTCTTTGAATCCACAATTTAAAAGTTATTACAACCCAAAATGATTACTTGATAAATTTACAGTTAATTGCCATTATCTGCCACAAGTTATAATTATACATAATTGATTCTCAAAAGTAGATGGTCTGATCTACAATAGATCTACCTCTGCAGCTATAGCAGCTACAACATCAACGGGAAGACGCGGGACGCTTCCCACGCGCTTGCGCTGGGTCTGCTGGAGTCTGGCCATCTTTCCTAACTGTTGTTGTGTGATGAAAGAAGAAAGCAAGGGTGAGCAGCAAGCCCACCAAAATAATATGTATAATGATTTACAATATATGAGCCTACTCATAATACTCATGAAAGTCTTGGTCAAAAGAAATGAACCAAGTTGATAACTTAATGCGATGAAGTCGCAAAATATTCAGTATATACACATATATACTTTTCAAAATATTGGAAGTCCTCTTCCATGCATAATATACACAAAGTCCTAGTGTGTAACTGTATGAAAAAAATATCGTTGCAAGGTGATCTCATATATCTAACCTTGTCTCAACGTTTTTCTGAAAATCTTTGTCATACATAAGACAATTATTAATTAGATATAAGTTTAAAAGATGAGGTTACCAAATACCCCAATATACTTATATCTTTCCCAATACTACTTGAACTACCACCGTTCAAGTTATAATCAGTTTCAAAAGTTCATCACATAGACGAGACTACAAGATAATACTTGAATAGATTCAACCTTTAAAATATCATCAAAATAAAATGAAGTTATGAGATACTTCATTTGATGCAAATATTATTTTGAAAACTTGACCCTGCCAACACTCAACAATCGCCCAACCGTAGCCTTTCTATCGAAGTGCTTTGGGTAGTGTTGCAGAAATATCCAATTGGATGATGAACTCATTACGGGAGTTTACCGCGCCAGGAAGACCACTTACGATGATCAGTCGTAGTAGTACAACCCCACCATTTTCTACATGTAGAGGAGAACCTGTCGGATTTACTTGTCAACCGAACACTGAACTCCTAAGGAATGGACCGCCTTAGCGGAACTTCCAGGCCATTTGGGCCAATATAATAAGGCTGGGCCGGCGCTACTCGACCACTTACGCCACTCCTAGTTCAGATGAAATCCATGACTCTGAAACGTAAAGCTCGTTTCCCCCTTTCCCCAAGTAGAAACTTGTTGATACGGCTCCACCAAGAAGTCGTACCTAGTTGGAAAGGAAAACTCACCGATATTTCCCAGGCGATGCCTGTTAATGGATTAACTTGTTCCAAGAATTTTACTTCCCGAATATTGGGTAAGTAATCAAAAACTCTTTTACCAAGACAGCAACCTTGTTGCGAATATAAAACACACCATCGAGCCGGATCCCCCAGGTTTTGAGCGAGTATTTAAATCCCCTTTTTAAAAGGAAGATCTTAAATATAAAAATAGTTTTGGGATCTGCTCTAACTTTTGAAAATCATTTTAAAGACTCGAAAACACTTTAAAGAGTGTTTGGAGTAAAACTGATTTAATGAAGTAAATCAGTCCCCAGAATATTTAGAAAATGTCTGAATATTATTATTTAAATAATATTCCCATAAAAGATAATCTTTATAAAATAATTGAAGTAGAAGTATTAAAACTTATACTTGAAATGAATAGCAAATAATCAAAGATATACTTATACGAAAGTAATATCTTTATTTGAATAATCAAAAATAAGTTTGATTATCGACACCTTATTCTTTAATAAAATAAAGAATATATCTCAGCAAATAATCGGAGTCATAGATCCTCAAATGAATATTCAAATAATATTCAATAAATAAAATAAGCTGAGTCATAATACCTCGAATGAATATTATAAATAATATTCATTAAATAAAATAAAGGAGTCATACATCCTCAAATGAATATTCAAATAATATTCAATAAATAATGTAAAGGAGTCATACGCCTTCGAATAATATTTGAAATAATATTCAATAATAAAATAAAGTTAAAGTTATCGAATAAACCTTATTCGATTAATAGTTTTAAAAACTATATCCATATATATATATATATATATATAAATATATATATATATATATACTCGGGAACATCGACTCCCGGTTTAGAAATATGTTCACCTTTTATCCCCTATACTAAGGATATACGCAACTACTTGCTTATTTCTAGCATAGGTATTATGCAACTATAAGCATTGAAATCAACAGATAGATAACCAGATTACGAAACAGACATGCATATATACCATATTAGCATGCTCCAATATATCGCAAAATTTGCTAATAACAATCATGCAATATGACAAGATAATGCATATACATATATTTACATCACAACAACAGTATAACGGGTAGAAAACTTGCCTGAGCGACTGGGGTTACGAATGGCTCGGGACGAGTCTGGTAACCTATAAACAACAAGTAAGTTGGAATTAAACCAAAATCACTTGTAAATCTATACTTTAACTAACTTAGACTCTAACGCTTGTTTTGCGCTCACTGATTCGCTTAAGCCACTCGGGTACCCTCGGCTCCACCATTTTTAATAATTTAACCTTTACGAGTTTTAAAGCGATTCCTTCGCGAGTGTCTTACCAACTGCCTAACACACTTACCATAAATGTTTCATACATTAATTAACCCTTTTTGGTCTTTAACCTATGTTTCAAAGTAAGGCGAGGGGAAAAGTTTCGTTCGCGAAACGCCGTTACTTGAAACGGTCGTTTCTCCTAAACCGTGCATCGGAATCGAACGAACTACATATCAAAACGAAGCTCGTAACATGAGCTATCTAATCATGGCAGTGGTCATAATCTAGCAGGGGGTTCTCGGGTCCTAATGTTATGCACAAAAATAGTCCAAAGAAAATCGGACGTTACGACGGCTATGTTTACGCGATTACCAATGTTTAAACTACTCCAATTAACCACCAACCAACTCATAACCATCAATACAACAAAACTTCACCTAAACCATACCACATCAGTCCATAATCTCCAAGGTTTTCAACTCAAACAACCACAATCAAGACCTATGAACTATAATCAAGCTTCAATTACCAAAACACTTCCAAATCAAACCAAACTACTAATAATCACAATCCATGCTTCTCATTTCACAACACCAACCATTAAACTTACTAACAAATAAAGTAAAGGCTAGGGTTTGAAGTTTATACCTTCCTTGGGAGGTGTTAAGTTGCTAGGAAGCCTTAGGGAGCCTCCTACAAGCTTGATCTTTCCAAAGAAATCAAGAACACAAAGTTAGGCTTTGAAGTTTCTAAAAGTCCGATTTAAAGAACTGTAAAAATGAGGGTCTTACCATGATTATTTGGACGAGACTTGTGAACAAGAGTTGTAGGCCATCTCAATACCTTTCCAATGAGCTATAGAACACAATATTTGAGTGAGAAATGAAGGAGATACAGCAGTTTTAGTGTTCTGATTCTGTTTTGGCCGAGAGCATGAAGAACAATGCCTTGGTTTCTTTTTGATTTTGATGAAAAATGATTTGCTTGGCTTGGTTGCTTGGTTTTTGTGCTTGCTTTAGTCAATTACCTTCTTGCCCTTGAGTTTGTGTGGTTACAAAGCCACCACACCTCCTTCCTTCCCATGTCATGCTTATGTCACCTTGCACATGTCATAATGCTCCCACTTGTCCACACCTTGTGGTTTGATGATGTCACAATCCCTGGCTTCTTGTACAAGCTTGTCTCTTGATCACTTATTTGTTTTACGGTTCGCTTATCTTTCGTTCTCGTTTATCGTTTGAGGGATCATACCCGGGATCTTATTACTTAGGTTCCCTTAACCTTTCTCAATATATTATATTCCTTTTATGATCCTCTCCTATAATCCTTTAATTTAAATCCTTTTTATCCTGTTACCTTATACTCAATTCTCTCCGTATCTTGTGAATTTCCGGGAAAAATCAAAGTGTTCGGATTTGGATTCTGACGATCTTTACATACACTTATATCCCATATAAAGTACTAATAAAATCTCAGAATATCCATATCAGAACCCCTATATAGTGTGGCATGAAAAGTTTTCTCATTCAGCAAAAACACTATTCATAAGGGTTTCAAAAATTTCCCAAAAATTGGGGTTATTACACTCAGCGAACTTGAGCGACCTGCTTCCCATGATAAAACGAGATACTAGTATAATAGATAAATCGAAAATACTCTCAGCGAACTTGAACTGAGCCCGAGAACTATTACCGGAATATTGGGAAAATTTAATACTTAAGAGACCGAGAATTAAAGAGACGACTCTTATTTTCTTGACTTAATAAAATTGGTGCCTTAAGACTCTATACATAAAGAGAGGCTTGAAAGGACTTATATTTCTTTCGATGTTGTATAGGGTATTTATAAGAAAACTCAAGGAATAGGTTTGTGTTACTCTCGATGTGGTACAAAACCACTTTTCATATTAAAAGGTAAAACTTTGGAACATCAATTCTCATTCACCTTTTACTCATTTTGAGCTTGTAAATATGCATTAGAATCCCCTCGAAGAGGAGAATACGTTCTAATAAATACACACCACTAACACATATGTGTCTCACTCATATTGAGTCTCAAAATGATCCACAACTTAATTTAAAATACTAAGTTTGTCCAACAATCCCCCATAAATGAGATTGATGGTCCAGTAGCGCGCACCACATAGACAGATAGACGCGGAACTTGACTTGGTGATAGTTCTGGCGGTCAGATATAGTATACGATAGGTAGAGAATACTCTTTGAACCTTCGCTCGAATGAGTATACTGACTTTACTGGTAGACGGTATGACGCGATGTCCTTGAAATGTTCGACCATTTGTGTAAATAATGATATACTTATCACTATATCTTTCCTGACTCATTCAGTTCTCATGATTATATCCATTTTGGCCTTGGAACATCGTCCTGGTTCTACAGGAGTTTCTAAAGAATTGTGCCTCGTAATTCTCCTTTGAAGAGGGCCCTATTTCTCTCTTACATAGGTGATCTTTATCTTATAGAGTAACCCGCGTTTACTCAATCGAATATTATGTATTCAAACTTGAAATCCTTGTATTCTTCAAAGATCATTAAAAGCACAAAGCTTATCCTCGTACTTTACGGGTCTCACTATTTTCTCATCATAGGAATATGACAGGGGTTACCCCACAGTGATTTAGTCATCATGATTTAGTTGTCCCATTGAACCAAGTTCTTGGGATCTCCAGTCAGCAAGGCTGGGTGTCCACCATGACGCCGTTAAATAATAGGATAGGCCCATCCATCTCGATGATTTTACAACTATCTCTCGGTCTAACTAGATTCTCTTGGCTTAAACAGACTCGCTCAGTTTAACCATCTAGTTATTGGATCCAACATTATCATTTGATTTAATATAGTCCATCATGATAATTCTCTTTGAGAATAGTTGTTTAATGGTATTATGCCCTCATCATAGATGTGAGATATACCATTGCATATAAAATAATGTGATCTCCCAATTTGCAGAATGATTACACAATATACGCATATTGAAGACACATTTCTTTTGCCATTTGGGAATATCCTTGACAAAGTGGCTACTATTTCAGCCTTTTTTGTACATTTATCTTATGCACCGGACTCGTATTCCATCATGAATCGATATAAGTTTAGGATTTCTGTAGCGACTGGGAATTTCGCGACGTGATTAAGTGAATAAAGTATAATTCTGTGGTGTAATTATAAATTATGTGTTAAATGATTTTTTTGGTTTATTGTCTTTATTGTATATTAGTAACTGGGAACGTAAAATGACCCGTTCCAGTTTGATGAGTCAGCTTAGGGGATAAGCTATATTGTCGGGCCGTCAACTTGAACGGAACCCGTCTTAAAAAGAGATTAAGGTATTTAAATGTGAACTATGTGTTATTGTGTGAAATAGGAATGTTTAAGTGAGTATTATATTCCAGTGATGTGTCAATTGATATAAAGAGAATGATTGAGAAGCGTAATTGAAAACGCTCAGCGTCGGGCCGTTAGACATGACTCGACCCGTTACGTGAAAAGTGCTTATTAATTAAATAGGGGAATTCTTATGATCAAATGTGCTACGATATGAGTTGTGATATGTGAATACGTGCTATTTCTTGAAAATATGCTTGAATATGTGCTCTGGTTATTTTTAAATGATTTTAAGGGATTTATTTGATTTAAAATAAGGTTTATTGAATCTTTATATATTTTTATAAAATTATCCGAGTATGGTCAAGGCGTGAAATTTGTTTTGTTATCTTTGAAATAGTCCTAGAGACTTTCTAAATATGATAGATAGAATTATTTGGTGATCGGTGTATTTTAAAATGATTTTATCGAGTTATAATTTTATTTTGAGCGCAATCTTGTAAAATCCGTTTTAAATAAACCGTACGCTAAAAAATTATTTTAAAAATATGTCTAGAAAGCTAATTTTGAGATCTATATTCTAAAATTGTTATTTGTGACATTTTCATCTTTTCTGAGAGGGTTGTGTATTAGTTAAATTCGTTTTGAGTTAAATAAAAAGAAGATTCTAGAGTTGGGTTGGAAAAAGACCAAAACGCCCCTGCCATTTTGGCTATAAAAACCCACCCCCTCCCTCTTTTTCTTCTCTCCACCCGACCACTCTTTCTTTCTTTATTTCCTATTTTCCTTCTCTCTATTTTCTCTCTTTTTTCTCTTCTCTCTCTCGGCTCTCTCCTTCTCTCTCTTTCTCTCTCTTGCATGCAACATTAAAACTTAGTCCAAATTCAAAGATCTTGCTACCTGTAGTCATCATTTTAAATCTTCTACTCATATACCATTTGCACGTAAGTATTTAAGCTAGTTTCAAAATCAACTTCTCTTGATTATATCTAAGAAAAGCTCAATTTCTTAGGGTATGATCGTAGGAGAAGTGTAGTATGCTAAATGTTATGTTTTCTTTGGTTTTGACTTGGTGTAGTTCGAATTTTTGGAAAAATAAAATGGGGTTTTGATTTCCAAATGAGTTTTGATTGATGATCCATGATTTACTTGCTTATATTTAGTATTGAGTTTGGTATGGACTATTAAATCTTATATTTAAGGAAATTCTTTGCATGCATATAAGATTTTGTGTATTCAAGTTGTAACTTGGTTTGATCTTGAGTAGAATGATTAAATAATGGATTTTGGCAAGATAAATATGTGAGTTAAAGGTTGCATGTCAAAAGTGATGTGTGCATGTGTGTGTATTTGAAAAACCCGAATGGGGTTTGTAATTAAAAGGGAGATAAATTGATTTTTATGACTTGCATGCTAGTTGTTTTTAGTTATTGTTTATAATTAAAATGATTAGTTGATTTTATGAATGAGATTCTCAGTTTAAATGATTTTTAGTATAAATGATAGCATTAGACTAGTTGCATTTCATTTTGGATGGTTTTGTGCTATGTTAGGTTCGAATTTTGTGAATTAAAAGGAGACGAATGATTGTTTGCATAGGTTGATTATTGTTTAAGTATTTAAAGAATCTTTTAATTTGATTAAATGATTTTTACTTCGAATTCTTACCATTTAAAAAGGGGGTTTTGATTTTGATTTAAGTTTACAAAGGATTTTGGTTTAAAAGGATGAATTTTGGCTTGAACTAAAGTTTATAGATGATCCTTGTACTTGCATGTCAATTTGTGGTGTTGCATGTAACAAATTAAGGTTTATCTTGTAAAAATTTGATTTCTTGTTTGTATCTTGTGAAAAAGCCGAATGGTTCATGTATTTCAAAAGGATTGATTCAAGTTCTTTGGTTGATTTGATTCTAGAGTCTAGTTAAATGAATGCGTAAGATTGCATGTTGATGTGGTTCATTTGTTTGGTTCGAATTTTTGGATAATAAGAAAAGGATTGAGTTGCTTTGTTATCGAGTCATGCGAATTGAGATTATTTGCTAAAGTATGGAGTTTAAGTATATAGGTATACACTATTAAGTTCTATGTGAGTATTCGGTGTTTATACTCTTATATATGTGTTAAGCGTTAGATCGAATTGGGGTAATTATTAAGCGTTCCGGGAAGGTCGAGTGGAAATATAATTAGGGTTTGATTTCAGATTGTAGATTCGGATCGTGAAGGCATTCAGGCTAAGAAAGGGAAAGGTATTCTAGGTGGTAGTAGCTCAAACCCCGTAAAACACGAAAGCGAATCCAGGCAAGTAACTCTTCCTTCTCTTGTGAATTGTATATAAAGAGGAAATTATTGATGCCATGATTAACTAGAGGCTTTTTATTGCAATTATGATATACCTGTTATTGATTATTGAAAAACCCTGTTATCGTTCCTTGTGAACCTGTTATTGATTCTTGAGAAACCCTGTTATTGTTCCTTGTGAACCTGTTATTGATTCTTGAGAAACCCTGTTATTGTTCTGTAATATCCGGGATATAGCGTGTAATTATTTTTATCGATAAATGATTATTATGTGATTATTATGTGATTTTTGGTGAATTATTTGACGATTGGTATTGTTATGTGGATGTTGATAAGTGGTAGAGTATAAGTATGTTAATTTTATTATGTCCAGAATAAAATACAGATAATTTAGGTATTTTTCGGGTAATATTTGAAGTATTATATAATTTTATATTGATTTATGAATTTATTAATTATTTTCTGAATAGTTACAAATGATTTTATAAAGCCGGGAATCGTCCGACTTCAACCGTTTTTACATTTTTACAACCCAAAACTCTTCCAAAAACTACTTTCTAACCTAATCTGGTGATTCCGAACATTTTTCGTGTTTTGACTTTTTCAATTCGGATTACGGTTTGATCCGTGCGCGGCCCGGCGCAAGATTTTCGATATGATAATCATTTCGGTGAATCAACAAAACCCGTATTCTCGAAAGACGTGATATTATTACATTATTTTCGTATAAAGTATTTTATAAAAAGCCCGGTTCGGATAATTATCCAATACGGGTACCAAATTGGATCATTTTTGCAGTTACTTAGCGGCTAAGCAACTAATTTATCGATCCAAAATGATCCAACACGAACCAATATTCCATAAATATATATATAGCCCTTTTATTATTTCATTTTATTCGTAAAAACATAATCAGTCAGCAAAATCCCATAAAATACAGAGAAAACATCAAATTAATATCGCGTTCTTAAAAATCAATCGCACAAACGGAGACGTTATCGAACTCCGATTCGGGCGTGCAATATATCAATACGAAGCTCTCAAAAACCTCTTCTGAATCCACCATCTATTTTGATGCAGATATCAAGGTATTTTTCTTATTGAATTGTTTTATTTCAAATTTATTAAGGATTAAATTATGAAAATTTGTTGTTGATATGATTTGATGATTCCATCGTGTAGATAATATTTTTCTGGTCAATTTGGTATATTATATGTCAAAAATAGAGTTCAATAACATATAGAAATTGATGTTTGATTCTCGAATTAAAGAATTAGGGTTCATAGCTATGAATATTTTCAATTGTAAATATTGTAAGTACTTCTGAACCTTCTTCAAGATATATTGTAAATATTTTCAAACTTTCTCATAACATGTTGCTAGTATTCAAAATAACTCTTGTTTTATATTGCAAGCGCTTTAAACTATTCAACCTTGAACTCTAATTCTTATTGATCTTGAGTCATAGGCCTTATTCTTCATAAACCATTGATTGTTTAATTCTCAGATACGAGCCAAACACATACGATACTACTCCATAAATACATATCTACCACATACTGATTTCTGATATTGAATTGCTTGACATACCAACCCTTATTCCTTATTTAATAGAAGAGCAATCCTTGTAACCCTTGAACCCTTGGTCTTCTACTTTCTGATTCTTTCCTTGATTGAAAGCCAATCTTTTTGAATTCCTCGTTAATCCTTCATGGTATTGTAAATCACCCTATGCTTTAAGTGTCACACCCCCAACTTAAACAGCAAAATAAATATATCTATTACATCTTTTTAATGAAGAATACACAACCAAAATCCAAGATCTTACAGTTTAGGGTTTGGAACAGCCCAACACTACCAACTATTACATCTGATTACAAATACCGAGTCCTCACACAACTATTATTACTTATTCTACCTGAGCTCGAACATAAGCATCAGCATCACAGGTCTTACGGGCAGTCTGCTTGAATCTAACCATAGCTGCTAGCTATAATATAAGGGTAAAGCAAGAAGTGAGCCAAATGCTCAACAAGTGCTAACAGTACGACACAAAACATAAATTGAGATATTCTTTTAAGAATGATAATGGAAAGACATAACCAAAGGTAACGAGAGATAAAAACTATGTGAGATGGCATCATTTTGCTTGCATCAAAACAATTTTAAAATCATGTCTTAATCAAAATCATTTTATGACGCTACGGATTACAGCCGGTGATCAGCCGCGAAGTAATCCCGAACCTCGCTGGGTTCTAAAACATTATTGGGAATCCCTAGGCAACTTTTAAGCCTAATATAAGTGTGGAAAGGACTCGTGTCTCAGTCCAGATCCACTGTTCAAGAAAATATTTATCCCCCTTTGGGACTAAAAACCCACATTTTAATCATTTTAAAAACTGATGCCGATTTATGACAAAATCTCTTTTGACTGTAAACATTTTTATCAAGGGATTATAGATCAACTCGAAACATGGGAAACAAGGTACTGAATATCAGAGCCATGATTCACAAAACTATTCTCTATTCAAGTAATTGAATGGTTTTCATATATCAAAGATTGGACAAGAGGATTTAGTGAGGCTAATGGATAATATGAAGGGTAATGCCAATTTGGGCTCAAAGCAATGGTTTCTCATCAAGGTTCAAGTGCTGGATCATCAAGAAGGTAAGCTTCATGAATACTAAGGGTGTTAAGGTATGAAGTATGATCTTTAACTCAGGACATATCAGAATTGTCAAGCTTTAGGATAAGAAAGAGGGTATCAATCAATGAAGAATCAAGTTGGTAAGTATCTGACTATCAGAATTCAAAGTAAGGTTCTATAGGGGTTCAAGTATCAGGATGAGATATTAATACTTAGGAAACATCAACATGTTAATCAAGAGGATCCATCAAGTAATATATCAATTCTTCATTTTATCATGGCATTAAACTATCATGAAAGACTTTTGAACTACTTGCAATACGTACTCGAGGGTTCATGGCATCTCTATGTAACTCAAAGATAAACAAAAGATACGCTTGATTTAAATATATCAAATGACTCAGGATAATTGCATCAATATATAAGAACTATTTGTAGTAAATACGAAGGTCAAGTTGAATCACTTGCCTTGAGATAGGCTGGTCTGGTCTGACTGGTAGGAGCAACAACTGGAGCTTCACTCGACTTTTATGGCAAGTTTTCCCTCGTCTCGAGATCCTACATAAATAATAATAATTCTCATTATAATATATTCTCACCAACCTAACCTATTTACAACTCGAAATTAAACACGGATGGCACTTAGGCCTATATGCACTTAATTTATATTCACTTTTAAATTATAATTGCACACACATAGCCACATATTCACATATCATATATTAACACCAAATAACACCATATATATCATAATACAACACTAGGCTTGGATGATCTCGACTCACAACTTAAGTTTCTTGGTCGCTAAACTAGACAAGGTCTTCTAATTTCGGCTTCCTAACTCGATGTGCCTTTCCTAAATTATCCAAAACCTAATGACCCTCACTTGTGCCTTTTGCTCTACTAACCTTATACTATCTTACAACTATGGTGGTCGACCTAATACTCACTTCTAAGTGTTCTAAAACTATGTGATAAGTGATAGTGCTCACTGGTGCAAATTTCAGAATGACAACTATGGTTTCTTGAGTACATTAGACACTCTTAAACTACAAATTTTTCTTCAAAACTTTTACACAAGACTCTCCTGACCTAAGGGCATCTCACAAACTTGATGTGGCTCAAGGGCCTGGCTTGGGCCTTCTTGGGCCTAAGCTAAAAGTCCAAGGTTCCCCTGTTTTTCTGGGCAGAAAATGCCCTGACTTGAATTAACTTGCGACACATGGTTCTAGCTCATATCCTATGAACTATGGTTGAAAAAACTTCTCTGACATACCCTCTAACTAAGGCCCAATTGGGCCTAATGAGGGCCTACCCATGACATGGTCAAATCTCCCTATTTCCAAGTTGCAACAAAACTGTCCCCTGCTGGACAGATTTTGTGATTCTACTTGTGCACCTAACCAAATGACATGCAAACCTTCAACCAACTCCTAAAACCTATTATATACTCCCAATACTAACTTATGGTAGCTTGGGCCTCAAAGTGCACACCAATGACATGGTCAAAACTCACTCTAAACCTCAGGGTGCTATACTGATTTTTCTGCAGAAACTATAACTCTCATTTTCCAAGGTCTTAACTTGACAAACCCAACTAACAACAACTAAATACTTAAACCAAGACTTATAGATGGTATTCTACTGAACTAACTCCCTTTTTCTCAAAATAACCTTGGTGAGATCATCCTTACCTAAGATACAATTATGGCAAAACAAAAGAGACTACACTTCACAAATCACAAATCTTCATGCTTTTGAAACAAGGTATATATTTTTATAAAAGATAACCACGAATTATTACCATGCAACAAGAAGCATAAATCAATATTAACACATTATTCCTACTGAAATTAAGGCTCACTAATAAAATCTTTCCAAATGATCAAAATCTTACAACATTCTAAGAGAAATCCACATGCATGCATGCCTTCGGGTTTTTCAAACCAAAACAACACATTTTCTATATATGTTCTATCATAACATAGACATGCAAGCCTAGCATAAGGTATACCTAGATGATCACTTAGCATGCAAAGAGTTTTATCAAGACTTCACTAAGATTTTCATGTTATCATCACAAAAACACACAAAGTGGAACATGACAACCAAAACACCATCCATTCGGCTCCTATCAAGTCATGGCCGAATGGATTAGGGTGAAAACAACAATTGCATGAGTGTAGCATACTCATGTCTAGCCATTCTCAACCCTTTGCTACTATAACTCATGGTGAAAGCCTTGAATTCACAAGAATCAAGGATATTCACTTGGAGTTTTAACAAAACACCACCATGCAAGGTCAACACATAAGTTTTTCTACTCTACACTCTTAAGATATACAAGAACAACATGTAGGGAGTAGGATTACTTGATAATAGGATGATTATTTGAGTGAGAAATGAAGAAAGAAGGGGATGGGGGCTCGGCTTTTTTGGGAATTGCCGAGAGGGGAGGGGGAAAAACCGAGAGGAGGGGGAGGAAAGGAGGAGTGTGGAAATGGTGGGGTGAATGTGGAGTAATAATCATGTTAGTTTGGTTTTTATTTGGCCAAAAGTGAGTGGATTTGAGATTTTACAAGAGTAACCTTCCAATATAGTTAGGTAGATTTGCATGCAAGGGTAAAGGGGTAATTTGGTTAGTAGAATGAAAGTGAGTGGGGTTGGAAATGTCTTCCTTGCCCCTAAGTTGAATTGGAAGAGTATTTGCATGCAAGGGTAGCCACGTAATTTGCTAATTATAACAAATAAAATTTATAAAGATTTATTTTTATAAAATAAAATACAAGTTCAAAAATTATAAAATTTATATCATAAAATAACTTGGATTTTTAAAGACTTTATAAAATCATTTTCAAAATTTGTGAACAAAATACCTTTTAAAAGAAAAAATTTCCAAAGCTTAGAATATTCCTTATAAATCAAAAATAAATAAATTAAATAAACTCTTGCTTTGAAAAATCATATACTACACAAAGCAAATTTATAATGCAGAAATTTTCACTCACACTAGCGTACAATCATTGAATATATTTTTTTTATTTGACTTTAATATTATACCCAATCCACAAATAATATTACATAAAATGCCGGTCGCAACATTAAGATAAATGTTGTTTATGATTCAGCTTATTGAATTACATTGGTTATCATATTAAATTATTTTAGAATTGGATGGTTTTATAAATGTGGACCAGATTCATGGTCGGACCAGATTCGTGGTCATAATAGGCCAATGCGTGCCTTGGATCCAGTATATAGAGCAAAGCTGGGAGCCATGCTCGGGGTTAGTGCGTGACTGATCAGCAGCCTAGCCTTGGTTTTTAAAATGAAAAGTGAATATCCAATTCTAATCATTGCTTATTCAGAAACTTGATTCTTCTGAATCATTTCAATTGATTATTGTTTAAACTTGGTTATTGCTATTATGACTTGCTGAGCTAGTTAGCTCACTCTTGCAAACCTTTTTATATTTTTAACTGTTGAAAAGGAAATTGTTGGTAACGAGGATTCCCAGTCCAGCGTGCGAGCTAGGATTTTAGGTTAAGTTGGATCGAGCTAGCAGGAGCTTTATATTGTTAATGAGTTATGCAAGATTGTAATAACGCTATCATTATCAGTTGTAAGTCGAACTAGTTGGGTTTTGGTACGATGTAATAAAAGTTAGGGTGGTGGCTTGTTTTCATACTTTAACCCGTTGTGATCCGTGGTTGTGTAAAGAAGGGTCAATGCATATAATAATTTATATACAGGTTTAAATATGGTGTGTGTGTGTGTGTTGTGGACCCCAAACTTCTGACCCGGGTTTGGAGGGCGTTACAGGTTTGGTATCAGAGCCACGGGTTATAAGTCACTGAAACAATCCTAGATTGTCGGGAATGAATAGAGGGTTAGAATTAGGATTAGGAAATAGAAAGATAGAACGTCGAGAGGTTGAGTGTGACTGTACAATAAGTTTTGGTATGATTTGTGATGAGATTCGAGATTTTTATCTAGCGACGCAATTTTTAAATAGCAGCGATGGAAGATTCTTTTGAGAATCCCCCACATGATGATTCTGGTTCTATCGGTTGTTCGGCTGTGAGTACATATTTTCTGTCTACCATCCACCTTGTTCAATACCATCAGTTTAAAACTCGTCTTAGGAAGTAATAGCACCTATGAGGATGCATTCGAAAGCTACAACATATGGTGATTATACTAGATATTAAGAAAAGTGAGAGGGAACCTAGAGAGAAGATTCGTGTGTTCTGGAGAATAGCTGATATCAGGTTATATGGAGCTACTAGTAAGTATGCCACCTATGATTATCTTGTGAAGTGAGCTAGATGGATTTTAAAAAAGTTTGAAAAGATTGGAAATCGAGAATTTTCTTGGAAGTAGATGATGATATTATGACCAAACATGATGCGTATAGTAGTAATGTGATATGATATTAGTCAACCTTATTTTATAAAAATAGATTTGATGATTATTGGATAAACTTGTTATACTTAGTAATCGTAAGAGATGATGGGAATGTTACCAGTATGGAAAGTTTGAAGTGAAGTTACGAATAACATAATATGCAACGGTAACTGAAGTTTTTATCGACCAATGAAGGTAGAATGGACCCAAGGAGAGATAGAGGATAAAAAGAAATGAATGAGCTTTTATCTGATTGTGTTCCTAATTTGATACTTTGTAGTGGTTGAAAAGAACGACAACCAACTCATATAGTAATGACGACCAGGTGTATGATTTTCAAAATTTTAAACCAGTTTTTAAACGAGATATTCTCAACATATTTTTTCTAAAAAAAAAATCCTTTGAACAAAACAAGTTTTAAAAACTTGGTTGTCCAATTACTACTTGAGTTTCTCGATTATTATAAGTGAAGGGTTTTTAGCACATAAACGCAACGAAAACGTAAATTTAAATCTTAAAAAAAGCGAAACCCTCCGCAGGATCCATGCGAAAAATAATATTTAATTCGTAGTTCAGTATATTTACCTTAAGAAGCTTTACATTAATGGAAAGATGGAGGTCTTTAATAGCGATCCAAGAACCACGATCGGAGATCCTTAGCAGCTGCTCCTCAAGTGTGAAGCACTCCACCGGTATCCACCAAGAAAACGATGTAATGGAGAAAGAGGAGGTGGAGAGAATTAGAGTTTTGTAAAAAATTTCGGTTGAGGCAAAAATAGGGTTTATAATAGTATATTTATAGGCAAAATTTTCAGCTGAAATTTTTCCCATAAAATATTATTATTATTAACCCTTTATTATTCTCATCAATAATTAAAACACCTTTTAATTATTAATTCTTTTTCTAAACACTTTAGAAATAATTCTCTCACTTGATTTAATTTCCAAAAATTAAATTCTTAATTAATAATATTGAGGACTTTTTCTTAATTAATTTAAAATCAAATAAATCTCATTTAATCAATTATTAAATTTGCCAATTAATTATTTATTTCATAAATAAATAATTATCAGCCATTATTAATTAATTTCTCCACCATTAAATCATTCTCTTTTATGGTGCGACCCTGTAGGTTCAATATTAAGCCGGTAGTAGAAATAAATAATAATAAAACTATTTTATCATTATTTATATAAATTCTCTAATTTATTAAATATGATTAATTAATTAATCATATTTATTCTACATCGTGAGGGATACTTCTCAGCATATCGCGACTATCCGGATAATATGAATTCACTGCTTAGAATACCAAGAACCTATTCAGTGAGTAGTTACCGTATAATTAATTCCTTCTACCCTGCAATGTCACGATTAAATACAAGGCATGGAACTTGTGTCAAGCCTATCTTATTTAATCACTTGCTTTCCCATTCACTATGCTTACTTCTATTTAATGTAAATTAGAAACTCCTTTCTAATTTCATTCACTCTGGCCAGATATTCATGAACTAACATAAGTGGATCAGCATTGAACATTCTCTTCCTTCACTGGAAGGGGTAGATCCTTTATTGATCATACACTATCTTCGTGTACAAATTCCTATACCCAGTAGAGCCCTTATAATTGTCCCTTGAGACTAAGAACTAAACCAAAGCATAGTTCAGTGTACACAAGATGACTATGATGACCTCAAGTCTAAGGATACTTGTACAACTATCACTATGTGAACAACTGCTGACACGTGAGTGAACTCCATCAGTTGTTCAGCTGTGTGAGTCATGTCAGTGAACTTATTCTATAATAAGCACCTACATACTAGCTATAGTGTTACCACACAAATGTCTATGAGAATAGACATCCTTCATAATGAAGCAAGCATAGTATGTACAGATCTTTGCGGATTATTAATTACCAGTTAGTAATCCTACGACCAGGAACTATTTAAGTTTAGAGTTATCATCTTTTAGGTCTCATTATTATGATCTCATCACAATCCATAAAAAGCTTTACTCTAAACTGTGGTATATCTTATTTAAACATTTAAATAGATAAAGCCCGCAATAAAAACAAAACAAGTCTTTTATTAATATCAATGAAATCAAAACAGATTACATAAAAGTTATTCCTAAATTCTCATACATGATTGGACTTAGGACATATCTCTTTCAATCTCCCACTTGTACTAAAGCCAATCACTCTGGTATCTAATACCCATCTTGTCTTTATGAAGATCAAAGTGACTTTGAGAAAGTGGCTTTGTGAGTGGGTCTGCTACGTTGTTATGTGTGTCAACTCTCTCGATGTTGACATCTCCTCTTTCAACAATCTCCCTAATCAGATGAAAGCGCCGCAGGACATGTTTGGAATTTTTATGAGACCTAGGTTCCTTGGCTTGTGCTATTACTGCGTTGTTATCACAATACAACACAATAGGCTCTTCAACGCTAGGAACAACTCCCAACTCAGAAACAAATTTCCTCATCCAAACGGCTTCTTTTGCAGCCTCACTTGCAGCTATATATTCTGCTTCCACTGTGGTGTCAGCCGTTGTAGACTGTTTGGAACTCTTCCAACTAATCGCACCACCATTCAAAGTAAACACATACCCTGACATGGATTTGCTATCACTTTCTGATTGAAAACTAGAGTCAGTATAACCCTCTATTTTCAACTCAGATTCACCACCAAAAATAAGAAACATGTCCTGAGTCCTTTACAAGTACTTAAGGATGTTTTTCACTGCTTTCCAGTGGTCTTCACCTGGATTGGACTGATATATGCTCGTCACACTAATTGAATAAGCAACATCAGGCCTTGTACATAACATCGCATACATGATAGATCCTGTTGCTGAAGCATAAGGAATCTTACTCATACGCTCTCTTTCCTCAGGTGTCTTAGGAGACATTTTTTTCGGAAAGGGACACTCCATGGCTCATCGGTATGAGACCTATTTTGGAGTTTTCCATGCTAAACCTTTTAAGCACTTTCTGGATGTATGTACCCTGGGTAAGACCTATCATTCTTCTAAATCTATCTCTATAGATCTTCATACCGAGAATGTAGGATGCTTCTCCCAAGTCCTTCATGGTGAAGTTCTTTGATAGCCATACTTTGACTGATTGTAGCATCGGTATATCATTTCCTATAAGAAGTATGTCATCCACATACAATACAAGAAATGTTACCGCGCTCCCACTAACCTTCTTGTAGACACATGGTTCATCTATGTTTTTGATAAAACCAAACTCTTTGATTATCTCATCAAAACAGATGTTCCATCTACGAGAAGCTTGCTTTAAACCATATATGGTTCGTAGCATCTTACATACTAGGTGTTCATTTCCCGTGGAAAGAAACCCTCTGGCTGTGTCATATACACTTCCTCTTCAAGTTTCCCATTGAGGAAGGGCGTTTTCACGTCCATTTGCCAAATTTCATAGTCGTAGTAAGCAGCAATCGCAAGCAAAATCTGAATTGAGTTTAACAGGGCTACAGGCGAAAAAGTTTCATCAAAGTCAATCCCTTGCCTTTGTTTGAATCCTTTTGCCACGAGCCTGGCCTTATAGGTCTCCACCTGGCCATCTTCTCCAATCTTTCTTTTGTATACCCACTTGCACCCAATAGGCTTAACACCTTCAGGCGCCTCAACCAGAGTCCATACTTGGTTGGTATACATAGATTCCATTTCGGATTTCATGGCACTTTGCCATTTCTCTGAGTAAACACTACTTATAGCCTCATTATAGGTCATAGGGTCGTCATCATTAATGATTGACAACTCATTGTCATTCTCAATGACAAGGCCATAATACCTCTCAGGTTGGCGAGACACTCTCCCTGACCTATGAATGGTTTGTTCCACAGAAGGTTGTTCAGTCTGAACAGGTGTTTTCACTTGATCCGTAGTAGTTTGTGCTTCTTGAACTTCATCAAGTTCAATCTTGCTCCCACTGTTTCCTTCAAGGATAAACTCATTTTCCAAGAAGGTAGCATATCTGGAGACAAACACCCGATAATCGGTGTAAAAGTAATATCCCAAAGTCTCTTTAGGATATCCCACAAAATTACATTTTACGGATCGAGATTCCAGCTTATCTGGGTCAACTTTCTTGACATAAGCTGGACATCCCCAAATCTTAACGTGTTTAAGACTCAGTTTCCTTTCTTTCCATATCTCATATGGTGTTTGAGGAACAGATTTGGAAGGCACCTTATTCAGTAAATATGCTGAGGTTTCCAATGCATAACCCCATAGGAATACTGGAAGATTCGCATAGCTCATCTTGGACCGAACCATGTCTAACAAATTTCGATTTCTCCTTTCAGATACCGCATTTAACCGTGGAGTATATGGAGGAGTCCACTGGGAGACTATACCATTTTCTTTGAGATAATCTAGAAACTCTCCATTCAAGTATTCACCACCTCGATCTGATCGAAGAGTTATAATACTGTGTTTGGTTTGTTTCTCCACTTCATGTTTATATTCTTTGAACTTTTCAAAGGCTTCAGACTTTTGCTTCATCAAATACACATATCCGAATCTAGATCTATCATCTATGAAAGTAATGAAGTTCAAAAATCCACCCATGGCTTGCGTAGACATTGGTCCACATACATCTGTGTGTACCAATCCTAGCAAATCTGCAGCCCTCTCTCCATGTCCACTAAATGGAGATTTGGTCATTTTACCCAATAGACAAGACTCACATGTAGGATATGATTCAAAATCAAAGGGGTCAAGTAACCCTTCCTTATGCAATGTCTGTAGTCTATTTTCACTAGTATGACCTAGCCTACAGTGCCATAAATAGGTCATATTTTCATCATCTCGTTTTCTTTTATTAGTTTGTTCAATCTGAAGTAAATCATGCTCTACGTCACATACATACAGACCATTATTTAAAATGCCACGTCCAAAAAGAACATTATCTCTAAGGATAGAACATTCATTATTCTTAATAATAAATGAAAAACCATCCACATCCAACATAGGAATAGAAACAATATTCCTCATAATAGAGGGAATGTAATAACAATTATTCAAAATAATAGTCTTGCCCGTAGGCATATGTAAACTAAATGATCCTACAGATATGGCCGCAACCCTTGCTCCATTGCCCATACGTAGAATCACCTCATCTTTTTCAAGAGTCCTACTTCCCTTAAGTCCTTACAACGAATTGTAAATATGAGAACCACAGGCGGTATTGATAAGTGGCATTTTATACCACTTAGAACGTCTTAAAATGGCTTAAATTGGTGTCTTGAAATCAAGTATTTTGTGTATTTGATGCGTTTTTCTAGTGTTTATGCGTTTCAGGGTATTAGTTGCATTTCGGGGGAGTAATCATCAAGAATAAGCCTTGTCATGTGTTCATCATTGAGAGAGGGAAGAAATGGGCAGATTACGGCGAAGGAACGGAGCAAACTCAGGAATTTTCCAGAAGGGTCCTGAGCACCCGCTCAGCTATGCTGAGCGGCCGCGCAGGGTCGGGGAAAAATAATTTATTTTAGGACTTCTATTTCTGTTTGGCTTCCACTTCTATGTAATCTGAGTTTTATGGGACTATTATATAAGTAGATTTGGAGACATTTTCAAGAGAGAGGATCGTGGTATTACGCAAGGAGCGAAGGAGATAAGGAAGAAGACCGTTTAGTGTACAGCAACGAAGAAGAAGCATATTTTCTTGTGATTCTTGTTTCATTGTAACGTTGGATGCTAGTTTTCTTACCTTGAACCTATTTACTCTTGTGACGTACTCTGATTTAATATAATTAGCTTAGTTATATTTTCTTGTGTTTGTTTATCATGATTTCATATGAACCCATGATGACGATAAGTGCTATTATGGGCTAATCGTGATCATGGGGTTGCAACGGATTTATTATGGAATTCTTTAGTTAATTGTTTAGTACTTTAGTGTGTGATGATTGTATGATATCTAGTTTTGGTTGTGCGTATTCGTCTTATGTGCGTCGCGAACATATAAGACAGGGTGTTAATCTCTTGTGAAGCGACGGTGGATCTTGAGATTTAGAACTTGCCATGCTAGCATAGGTTCATGTACGTTGTGCATGATTAGTGGGTAACTCTAACAGTTTTATTTGCCCTATGTAATCAAAAGGAATAACTTGTGCTTAAATCGTTGTGTTGTCAATTTCTGTAGACATATAGGAACTCAACATAATTGATGACTATTCAACTTCTATCTTGATTGTGGATGTTGGTAGAATGGTATTAGTACAATGAAAGTTGGCTTTTATCAGTTTTGTGTTATTCGATTAATATCATCACTGTCACATGCTAAAGGTAATAACAATGACTATTGAAGGAAGTAGTAATGAAGTTGTGATCTCCTGAGTGTTTTATTATTGATAATTTGAAGTGTTAATTAAGTGATTAATTAAGTAGATAATTGTAGTTAATATTTAGTCAACAATTCTAAGTGTTAGTATCTTAACATTGAGAAGTAATCATACATTGGTGAGTGAGTTTAATTAGACAATAAATTAGTCTGAGTCTCTGTGGGAACGAACTAGAAAGTATTCTATATTACTTGCGAACGCGTATACTTGCGTGGATATTAGCGTGTGTTTTCGCTCTAACAAGTTTTTGACGCCGCTGTCGGGGACTCGGCGAATTTGTTTAGTTTATGTACTTACCATCATTGGTCATTAGGACTCAGTGATTAGGACGTAGTAGTTACTTATTGTTTCCGGTTGTGTTTCAGGTACTTTAGCAAGCGTTTATGCAAACTCGTTCTCGTACTCGCAAGAGGACTTTAGATACAGCTGAGGGGACAGACGAAGTTCTTGATATTCCGGAGAAGTTAGATTTTGAAGATTCGGATTCAGGAACTGAGCGGAAAGAACCAGTAAACATGGGTGATCGTATTGTTCAAGCTGATCCAGCTCTTATGGATTTTTCTCGGCCAAAAATTGATGACATTCAGTCAAGCATTCTTCATCCGGCTATTCAAGCTAACACCTTTGAAATCAAGCCGGGCACTATTCAGATGGTGCAGAATTCTGTTTCTTTTGGAGGAGCGGCGACTGAAGACCCCAACATGCACATAAGGAATTTTATCGAGATCTGCAGCACTTTTAAGTATAATGGCGTGACTGATGAGGCTATCAAGTTGAGGCTTTTCCCATTCTCACTGAGGGACAAGGCTAAAGGCTGGTTACATTCTGAACCAGCTGGGTCCATCACTACGTGGCAAGATCTTGCGCAAAAGTTTCTGGTGAAGTTTTATCCGATGGAAAAGACTGCTGCTATGAGGACTGCTCTTACTCAGTTTGCGCAGCAACCTACAGAATCTATGTGTGAGGCTTGGGAACGCTACAAGGAAATGTTGAGAAAATGTCCACATCATGGAATGCCTGATTGGATGGTGATCACTGGTTTCTATAATGGTTTGGGGGCCCAATCTCGGCCCATGCTCGATGCAGCAGCTGGAGGCGCCTTATGGGCTAAAAGCTATACTGAGGCGTATAATCTTATAGAGACAATGGCTGCAAATGAGCATCAAAACCCAACTCAGAGGATGACGTCAGTTAAGGTAGCAGGTATTCTGGAAGTTGATGCAGCCACCGCTATTGCAGCCCAGCTTCAAGCGCTATCAATGAAGGTCGATTCTCTGGCTACATATGGAGTTAATCAAATAGCTATGGTTTGTGAGCTTTGTGCAGGTTCTCATGCTACGGATCAGTGTTCTCTTGTCAACGAATCTGTTCAGTATGTGAATAATTATTAGCGACAACAGCAGCCTGTGCCAGCGACCTATCATCCTAATAACAGAAATCATCCAAATTTCAGCTGGGGGAATAATCAGAATGCTATTCAGCCACCATATCAGCAAGGAGTGAGTAAACAGTTTAACCCACCTGGATTCCAGCAACCACAACAGTATGCTACAAGGCAATCATATCCTCAACAGGGAAGTAAAGCTGTACCTACTAGTGCTGATTTTGAGGAACTTACGCTATTATGCAAGAGTCAGGCGGTTTCTATCAAGACCTTGGAAAATCAAATCGGTCAATTAGCCAATGCAGTGCTCAATCGTCAACCTGGCACTCTTCCCAGTGACACGGAAGTACCAGGCAGGAAGGAAGCTAAAGAGCAAGTCAAGGCTATTACCTTAAGGTCTGGAAAAGTTGCTGATGCTGAAAAGGCAAAAGAAGGAGAAGCTGAAATTAGAGATGAAGAAGCTAAGCAAAAGGAGAAAGCGGCGGAACCAAGGAAGACTACTGTTGAACACACTCTGCCTGAGGCTAATACAGGGGAGAAACAGCTCTATCCTCCACCACCTTTTCCTAAGAGATTGCAGCAACAAAAGCTGGATAGACAGTTCGGTAAGTTTCTTGAGGTGTTCAAGAAACTTCACATCAATATACCTTTCGCTGAGGCTCTGGAGCAAATGCCTAGTTATGCGAAGTTTATGAAGAGTATTCTTTCAAGAAAGGTGAAACTGGATGACCTTGAGACCGTTGCTCTCACGGAAGAATGCAGCGCTGTTCTACAGCAAAAATTACCACCAAAACTGAAAGATCCAGGTAACTTCACCATTCCTTGCACCATTGGAAATTTGACTTTTGACAAGTGCCTTTGTGATTTGGGAGCAAGCATTAATCTGATGCCGTAGTCGATCTTTAAAAAGCTGGATCTGCCTGATCCAAAACCCACATACATGTCTCTACAATTGGCTGATCGTTCCATTACTTACCCAAGAGGCATAGTGGAGGATGTGCTCATCAAGGTGGATAAGCTCTTCTTTCCGGCAGATTTTGTTATTCTGGATTTTGAGGAAGATAAGAAGATTCCCATAATCTTGGGAAGACCTTTCTTGGCTACTGGCCGTACATTGATAGATGTGTAAAAAGGTGAACTTACTATGTGGGTACAAGATCAGGATGTGACCTTCAACGTATTCAAGGCAATGAAATTCCCTACAGAAGATGAGGAGTGCTTTAAAGTGGATGTGATTGATTCTGCGGTTACTTCGGAACTCGATCGCATGCTAATGTCTGATGCATTGGAAAAGGCCTTAGTGGGGGGTTTTGACAGCGATGATGAAGATGGCAATGAGCAATTACAATATCTGAACGCTTCTCCCTGGAAGCGAAAACTGGACATGCCGTTTGAATCTCTTGGTACTTCTGACCTCAAGAATGCTGAAGGAAAGCTCAAACCATCAATAGAGGAATGACATCCTGCCTTGGAGCTCAAGCCATTACCTGAACACTTGAGGTATGCCTTTTTAGGTGATGCATCTACTTTACCTGTTATTATTTCATCTGACCTTTCAGGTAGTGAGGAAGACAAGCTCTTAAAGATTTTGAGAGAATTCAAATCGGCTATTGGATGGACCATAGCAGACATCAAGGGGATAAGTCCTTCATATTGTATGCATAAAATTCTGCTAGAGGAAGGTAGTAAGCCGACTGTGGAACAACAGCGAAGACTGAATCCTATCATGAAGGAGGTGGTGAAGAAAGAAATTCTAAAATGGCTGGATGCAGGCATCAGTTATCCTATTTCTGACAGCTCGTGGGTAAGCCCCGTACAATGTGTACCTAAGAAAGGAGGTATCACTGTGGTAGCAAATGAAAAGAATGAGCTCATCCCCACTCGAACAGTTACAGGATGGAGAGTATGCATGGATTATAGAAAATTGAACAAAGCCACAAGGAAGGATCACTTCCCTCTTCCATTTATTGATCAGATGCTTGACAGGTTGGCGGGTCATGAGTATTTTTGTCTTCTGGATGGTTATTCAGGGTATAATCAGATTTGTATTGCACCAGAGGATCAGGAAAAGACTACCTTCACTTGTCCATTTGGCACGTTTGCTTTTCGCAGAGTTTTGTTTGGGTTATGTGGCGCCCCGGCCACTTTTCAGAGATGTATGATGGCTATATTCTCTGACATGATTGGAAATAATGTTGAAGTATTCATGGACGATTTCTCCGTCTTTGGACATTCATATGATGAATATTTGAATAATCTGCGCGCCGTACTCAAAAGGTGCGTGGAAATTAATTTGGTGCTCAATTGGGAGAAATGTCATTTTATGGTGCGTGAAGGCATTATTCTTGGGCATAAGGTCTCTAACAAGGGTCTGGAGGTGGACAAGGCCAAGGTGGGAGTCATTGAAAATCTTCCACCACCTAATTCTGTGAAAGGAATCCGTAGTTTTCTTGGTCATGCGGGTTTTTATCGGCGATTCATCAAGGACTTTTCAAAGATATCTAAGCCGTTGTGCAATTTGCTTGAGAAAGATGTGCCTTTTAAATTTGATGAGGAATGTTTGGCAGCATTCGAGACTCTCAAGAAGAGTTTGATCACTGCACCAGTTATTACAACACCAGATTGGAAAGAACCATTTGAGATGATGTGTGATGCGAGTGATTATGCGGTAGGTGCAGTTCTGGGACAGCGCAAGAAAAATCTCTTCCATGTGATCTACTATGCGAGTAAGACTTTAAATGGGGCCCAAATGAACTACACCACTACTGAGAAGGAGCTATTGGCTATAGTCTTTGGTTTCAAGAAATTTCGATCTTATCTACTTGGTACAAAAGTAACAGTATTCACTGATCATGCGGCTATTCGCTATCTACTTTCCAAGAAGGATTCGAAGCCGAGACTCATTCGTTGGGTGCTTTTACTTCAGGAATTTGAGTTAGAGATCAAGGATAGAAAAGGTACTGAAAATCAAGTAGCTGACCATCTCTCTAGGTTGGAGAATCCCGATTCTACTTCACAAGATAGGACACTAATCAATGAATCTTTTCTGGATGAGCAGTTGTTTGCAGTTCAGGAGGAAGAACCATGGTTTGCAGATATTGTAAACTATCTCGTCAGCAATGTAATGCCTCCTAATTTGACCTCCGCTCAAAAGAAGAAGTTTCTGCATGAGGTGAAGTGGTATATGTGGGATGAACCATATTTGTTTAGACAGAGAGCTGACCAGATCATCAGGAGATGTATCCCGTTCTGTGAAACGGAGGGGATATTACGAGACTGCCACTCCACGGTTTATGGTGGACACTATGGTGGTGAGAAGACGGCAGCTCGTATTTTGCAAGCAGGTTTTTTTTGGCCCACTTTGTTCAAGGATGCTCATCAGTTTGTTTTAAGGTGTGATCGTTGCCAAAGAGTAGGAAATTTGACAAGAAAGGATGAGATGCCATTAAATGTGATGCTTGAAGTCGAGGTCTTTGATGTTTGGGGAATCGATTTCATGGGGCCTTTTATCTCGTCTTGCAATAATCATTACATCTTGCTGGCAGTCGATTATGTCTCAAAATGGGTGAAAGTTAAAGCTTTACCGACAAATAATGCAAAGGCAGTGCTAAATTTTCTTCATAAGCAAATTTTCACAAGGTTTGGAACACCTCGGGTAATCATAAGTGATGAAGGGTCGCATTTCTGCAACCGTAAGTTCACTTCTATGATGCAGCGTTATAATGTGAATCATCGTGTGGCTACTGCCTATCATCCGCAAACAAATGGTCAAGCGGAAGTGTCTAACAGAGAGATAAAGCGCATTCTAGAGAAGGTTGTTTGTCCGTCAAGGAAGGATTGGTCTTTAAAGCTCGATGAAGCTGTTTGGGCTTACAGAACAGCATACAAAACTCTACTTGGTATGTCCCCATTTCAGTTGGTGTACGGTAAGGGATGTCATCTACCTGCGGAGCTTGAGCATAAGGCCTACTGGGCATTGAAAAAGTTGAACCTGGATTTAGATGCAGCTGGTAAGAAAAGAATGTTTCTGCTTAATGAACTTGATGAATTTCGACTTCAAGCGTACGAGAATAACAAAATGTATAAGGAAAAGGTGAAGAGGTGGCACGATAGGAAGCTACATCCTAAGTTATTTGTGTCGGGGCAACAAGTTCTATTATTCAACTTTCGGCTCCGACTTTTTCCTGGGAAGTTGAAATCGAGGTGGTCTGGACCTTTTATTGTCAAAATTGTGTTTCCACATGGAGCGGTGGAAATTTTTGAGAATGATCCGGACCAAGCATTCAAGGTTAACGGTCAGCGTTTGAAGCACTACTATGGGGACATGGCAAACCGAGAAGTGGATAGCGCCATTTTGTTGACTACTTGAGAAGGGTACTCAACGTCAAGCTAATGACGAAAAAGAAGCGCTGCGTGGGAGGCAACCCATGAATTGTTGTTACAGGAACCCTTAGAAGTTAATAACCTATCCAAAAACACAAAAAAATCAGAAAATCGGGGCTGAAAAAAAAAATTCCAGTGACCCCCTGAGCGCCCGCTCTGCTTTGCTGAGCGACCGCTCAGGGGTCGACTGCCAGAAATTTTTTTAAGTTCAGAGAAAAAAAAAAACCAGTTGTAGCCCATAAACCCACGATTTGTTCCCACTACCCCATCATTTTAACCCTTAATCCCCAAACCCTAATCTAATTTCACCTATTCCACACCCTATATATACATACACATATCCTACATATCTCCCACAAACTTCCTACACTTAAACTCTCTCCCAAGCACCAAAACTCAGTTCTTAAACACTTTTATTGGAGAATCAATGGCACCCAAGAGAGCACGCATTATCGATAGCAGCAGCATAGTCCCTACTGCTGATTCATCAAGGGGTACTGCTGCAAGGCCTCGGTTAACTGACAGAGCTGCGGAGGAGGAGTACACTAGGCTTTTGGGGAAGCCGATTCTGAAGGAGAGAGGGTTTTTACCATCGGGGAGGGATGGTGAGTTGCTACCTATGATTGCAGAAAAGGGGTGGATAGCTTTTTGTGAGTCGCCCGAAGCAGTACCGATGAGCGTGGTTCGCGAGTTCTATGCGAACGCGAAGGCCGAAAAGAATGGGCTTTCTGTGGTCCGAGGGCTGACGGTTGATTATCACCCTGCGGCGATTCGCCAAGTGATTAGACAGCGAGAGAGGAAGCCCGAGGAGGAGAACTGGAATGAGAAGACTGCTGAGGATTTTGACTTGGATTTGATTTGTGCGACTCTATATAGGCCGGGCACAGTGTGGACCTTCAAGACCGGCACTAATGAGTATCGTCACTTCCTGGTGATCGCTATGAACAGGTATGCCCGTGCATGGAATGCATTTATTTGTGCTAATATTTTGCCTTCTTCGCATGCACACGAGGTCACAGTTGAGAGAGCACAGTTGTTGTGGGGAATTCTTCATGAGGAGTACTATGTGGACCTTGGTGAGTTTATCTACCAAGGAATTCTGAAGTTTTTGAGGGGAGCTAAGCATATGAACATCCCTTATGCATTCACGGTTACGAAGCTGTGCCGAGCAGTAGGAGTGAACTGGTCGGCTCATGAGCAGTTGCAGTTGCCGGCAGCTCCGATTGATTCTGGAACTCTGAATGGGATGCAGGAGTGGACCGGTGGTGAGCCTGAGGAGCATGGCCTGGGTTATCGTCTTCCAGGAGGGCTACCAGCATGAGGTGCTACTATGGCTAGGCCTGGGCATGATGAGGCTGGTTCTTCGAGAACTCAGGAGGTTGATGGGATGGCTGATACCCAGTATAGGAGGCTTTCACGGCGGATGGATGCCATGTACGAGACGCAGAGCAGGTTTGCTCAGGAGCTCACCCTTGCATTAGGGACTGCTTTTCGGGGCCTTGGAGCTGATATCCAGTGGCCAGTTTTTGGTGAGGACTCTGCATACCCGCCGCCTGATACTCCACCCACTGAGGGTGATGATGATGACTCCGAGTAGGTATACCCTGTGTTCCTTTCTACTACCTTCACTGAGGACAGTGAAGATTTTAAGTTTGGGGGTGGTAGTTAAGGAATATTGTGTGTGTGTCATATAGCTGCATATTCATGATAGTTTAGTTCATATAGTTGCATAATTTATGCCATATAGTTTTTTTTATATATAGCTTTAATTGTTTATCATGTCATGTAGCTCATGCATTTACCATGATCCCTTTTGCGATGATTTATCGACTGAATTTTGATATTGATGCGAGTGTAGTGATAGCATTAAAGTGATATTAAGTCGTGTAGGTTGATATGCATGCTAGAAGCACTTATAATTCCACTAAGTCTTAGACAATGCGTAAGGGCTAGATTGTTGTTATGATTTAATTGTTTTCGAGGTCAATCTATTTATTATGCTTAGAATTCGATAATAGGCTCTTAGTGATAAAGGCATGAAAAAAGAAAAAAAAAATTTGGAGTAAAAAAAATGGAATTTGTTGCTAGTTGTGGCTAGGCGTCAAATGGCTAGTAGCCGGCTCGCATGTTGTGCGAGTAGTCTAGGGTTGAACAAGATGGAGCGAAATGCACTTGCTCAAAAATTTTAGTTAAAAAAAAAATTATTTTTTGTGGTGTTTATGCATAATTGATTAAGAGTGGGCTCTTTGGTATTCGAGTTATTAAGTTCTTAGGGGACTTTGTGCCTAGTGACCTAAGGCTTTTAGAGTCTGGGATCCGCTAACCTAAAGCTCGTTACATGGATACCATTATATAAGTCTTTTGTGGACCTCACTCACTGCACGGTCAAATAAGCATTTGTGTTGTGAATAAAAAGCATGATTCTGTAATAAGCTCCAGAATTCTTGTAGTGTTGTATATCACTTTGTGCCTAGAATTTTTATTCTTTGTATGATCATGTGATTGCCTTGAGGATAGTCGAGTCATAATAATTGGTCTAGTTCCGAAGCATATCTGTTAAGCATTTGCACACACCACGTTTCTGGCTGTATGTCCGTTTGCATGAGTTTATTGATCTTTAGTTGTCTAACTGCATTTGTTGAGATGTTACAATTTGGTTGGTTTATTCGTAGTAAGGGGGATCGCTGCATTTTCATATAGATTACATTCATGCATGTTTTTATTTGTTTTTGAGTCTGTGACGCTTGGGGACAAGCATCGATTTAAGTTTGGGGGTGTGATAAGTGGCATTTTATACCACTTAGAACGTCTTAAAATGGCTTAAATTGGTGTCTTGAAATCAAGTATTTTGTGTATTTGATGCGTTTTTCTAGTGTTTATGCATTTCAGGGTATTAGTTGCATTTCGGGGGAGTAATCATCAAGAATAAGCCTTGTCATGTGTTCATCATTGAGAGAGGGAAGAAATGGGAAGATTACGGTGAAGGAACGGAGCAAACTCAGGAATTTTCGAGAAGGGTCCTGAGCGCCCGCTCAGCTATGCTGAGCGGCCGCGCAGAAAGCTGAGCGCCCGCTCAGCTATGTTGAACGGCTGCGCAGGGTCGGGGAAAAAAATAATTTATTTTAGGACTTCTATTTTTGTTTGGCTTCCACTTCTATGTAATCTGAGTTTTATGGGACTATTATATAAGTAGGTTTGGAGACGTTTTCAAGAGAGAGGATCGTGGTATTACGCAAGGAGCGAAGGAGATAAGGAAGAAGACCGTTTAGTGCACAGCAACGAAGAAGAAGCATATTTTCTTGTGATTCTTGTTTCATTGTAACGTTGGATGCTAGTTTTCTTACCTTCAACCTATTTACTCTTGTGACGTACTCTGATTTAATATAATTAGCTTAGTTATATTTTTTTGTGTTTGTTTATCATGATTTCATATGAACCCATGATGACGATAAGTGCTATTATGGGCTAATCGTGATCATGAGGTTGGAACGGATTTATTATGGAATTCTTTAGTTGATTGTTTAATACTTTAGTGTGTGATGATTGTATGATATCTAGTTTTGGTTGTGCGTATTCGTCTTATGTGCGTCACGAACATATAAGATAGGGTGTTAATCTCTTGTGAAGCGACGGTGGATCTTGAGATTTAGAACTTGCCATGCTAGCATAGGTTCATGTACGTTGTGCATGATTAGTGGGTAACTCTAACAGTTTTATTTGCCCTATGTAATCAAAAGGAATAACTTGTGCTTAAATCGTTGTGTTGTCAATTTCTGTAGACATATAGGAACTCAACATAATTGATGACTATTCAACTTCTATCTTGATTGTGGATGTTGGTAGAATGGTATTAGTACAATGAAAGTTAGCTCTTATCAGTTTTGTGTTATTCGATTAACATCATCACTGTCACATGCTAAAGGTAATAACAATGACTATTGAAGGAAGTAGTAATGAAGTTGTGATCTCATGAGTGTTTTATTATTGATAATTTGAAGTGTTAATTAAGTGATTAATTAAGTAGATAATTGTAGTTAATATTTAGTCAACAATTCTAAGTGTTAGTATCTTAACATTGAGAAGTAATCATACATTGGTGAGTGAGTTTAATTAGACAATAAATTAGTCTGAGTCTCTGTGGGAACGAACTAGAAAGTATTCTATATTACTTGCGAACGCGTATACTTGCGTGGATATTAGCGTGTGTTTTCGCTCTAACAGGTATCTAATACCCAAGTAGAAATTTGACTTAGTGACATATTAATTTCGATCATGAACATACCTGAATCAGAAGCGGTAGTCTCACTACCCTTCTTCTTCTTTAATTCTGCAAGGCAAAGCTTGCAGTTCCTCTTCCAGTGCCCCACCTTGTTACAGTGAAAACAAACAACTAAATTAGGACCAGTCAACTTGTGAGCATCTAGTATGCTCCGGAGTGATAGTGCAGAAGACATGACGAATATAGTAAATCTGTAAATGATAAACACATAACAACACTTAGCAAATATTCAATTTCATTATAAAACACTTTATGAATCGGGTCTTTATTCATAAGTGTCTCCCACTAGTTTATCTAATTTTTTCAACCCCCTAAGTGAAAATTAAGCATTCATAATGCTAGTGGGAATAGGGATCCTACATTCGATCACACAACCTCGGCTGTGGCACGAAATGTCATGTGATGTTCAATAGGCAGACAACTCTTGTCAATTACATCTTATGTTATTCCCTAATATAAGTTTAGCCTCTTGAATAATTGAGTCACGGCTGTGGCACGACAAACTCAATATTCTAAGTCAAGTATAACCCAACATTTCGTACAATTGAATCAGTCTCCAATGGCCCATGGCTGTAGCATGTACCGACCTTTAGATTCTAATTCAATGTACACATCTCTATGTAATAGACAAGTATTTCTTATTTTGAAATCAAAGCCCTCGGCTGTAGCACGAAACGACAATGATTTAAAATAAGAATCACTTTCTACCATGTTGGAAGGCTATGACCGACACAAGCCCGTTATGTCATTGGCCAAATTCTACTTGATATTATTTAATTTTAGAGGGGTTATATTACGTTACAATCATAATCATATTATAAAGAGATTCTTCCTTTTAAATTAAATATTTCAAATCAATAATCGATAATCAGATGATTCCCAGATCGGGTGGAGCATTGTCAAGAGGCGTCACTTAATTACCCTTTCTTACAGATAGAAATCTGTTGTTGACAGAATCATCCTTTCTCTCAATATTGAAAATTCATATTCAATTACGTGTTTCATAAACACAAGTATCTCATGATCGTATTCATAATATTTATTGTTAAGGCAAGAAACGATTCCTATTCTAGATTTTCTAGAGCACGCCTTATATTGATTTAAGTTCACCTAAATCTATCATCGCATGGTAAACATAGGCATATATCTCATATATAAAATTAAATAAACAAGTAAATGTAAAGTGCAATAAAGTAAATGTGTTTGGTTATGGCCCCATCCTATGTGATCTTTATCAAGCTCATGATAAAGATCAAGGTCAATCTAATATGGTGATGGAAATAAATACAACTACTTATTACATAAGTCTTCTTCTTTGTTTAGACTTCTTGTATGCCTCGTCTTCTTCTTTGTATCACCTCCATTGGATAGCCTTCTTGAGTCTTCAATTACATTACATGATTGAAAGTAAAACTAATCTAATGAACTTACAAGAATAACTCGAGTTACATTCGAGATTTATGATTACAAAGATTGACGACATGCAAGTCGTATTTAAAACCAAAACCAAAACCATTACACTAAGGTCGAAAGGCCATAACCATCCACCATGCTCATACAACACATAAAAGCATGTTAAAACACATAATCTGATCTTAACATATCATATTATCCATGATCTAATCATAAAAAGAAAATATGACAAAAATCAGAAAAATCAGAATCAAATCAGAAAAACAAGAATCACTGTTTACGGGTAGTAAACAACGTCAAACGCCTTACAAATGAGTCGTTGATAGCTTCTCAGCATATCGCGACTATCCGGATAATACGAATTCACTGCTTAGAATAGCAAGAACCTATTCAGTGAGTAGTTATCGTACAATTAATTCTTTCTACCCTGCAATGTCACGATTAAATACAAGGCATGGAACTTGTGTCAAGCCTATCTTATTTAATTACTTGCTTTCCCATTCAGTATGCTTAGTTCTATTTAATGTAAATTAGAAACTCCTTTCTAATTTCATTCACTCTAGCCAGAGATTTCTGAACTAACATAAGTGGATCAGCATTGAACATTCTATTCCTTCACTGGAAGGGGTAGATCCTTTATTGATCATACACTATCTTCGTGTACAAATTCCTATACCCAGTAGAGCCCTTATAATTATCCCTTGAGACTAAGAACTAAACCAAAGCATAGTTCAGTGTACACAAGATGACTATGATGACCTCAAGTCTAAGGATACTTGTACAACTATCACTATGTGAACAAATGCTGACACGTGAGTGAACTCCATCAGTTGTTCAGCTGTGTGAGTCATGTTCAGTGAACTTATTATATAATAAGCACCTACATACTAGCTATAGTTTTACCACACAAATGTCTATGAGAACAGACATCCTTCATAATGAAGCAAGCATAGTATGTACCGATCTTTGCGGATTATTAATTACCAGTTAGTAATCCTACGACCAGGAACTATTTAAGTTTAAAGTTATCATCTTTTAGGTCTCATTATTATGATCTCATCACAATCCATAAAAAGCTTTACTCTAAACTGTGGTATATCTTATTTAAACATTTAAATAGATAGAGCCCGCAATAAAAACAAAACAAGTCTTTTATTAATATCAATGAAATCAAAACAGATTACATAAAAGTTATTCCTAAATCCTCATACATGATTGGACTTAGGACATATCTCTTTCAATAAGATTTGGATTACCTAGGAGAATACTGGTTCTAAAAGTTAGTATGGTTCATTTAGAAGGTCAAGTGGACCCGCTATTATAGAAAAGATTTGATTGTTTCTAGCAGAAGAGTGCAAATCTTGCTTGATAATTTTAAATGACAGAACCGATGTACGGAGAATCTATTCATCCAATTTTTGAGACTATTAGTTCAAAGGGTACGTCGATTTAAAAGAAGCTGACTAGGATCAAAGAAGATTGAAAAATTTCCAGAATTTCCTAAAGAAATAACGTTATTAGCAAAGAAGGCGATATGTTGAACGATCAGCAGCATAAGCGAAATTTGAAGTTATAATTGTAAATCTCGTAAGACTACAAATAGAGTTGAATTATAAATGTGGAAGCGCGGCGCTAAAGATACAAGACCCAGTACAGGGGAATTTATTCTAATGATCGATTAAGAAGGCATGTCAGAGAACTTTCTAAGTTTAACATATGACTCGGATTGGAATATATTGATCGAATTAGCGTTGAAACTGTAAATAGATGAAATATGGATGGCAATCAATGGTATCATTCTTTCCTATAATCCTATATATCCTTATAAATCTTGAGTAAAGTATGAACTTCTTTCATGATCAGCTCTATAAGTTGACAAGAAAATTGTTGAATCTCTTTCAAATCATTCCTCCTTCAAAATATTGCTTTCTGATTGAGACAAGCAGTGTTATGGTGTGACGCTTTGTCGAAATGACGAAGAGTCTGGTGGGACGCCACCTGAATCATGTGTTGTTTTCCATATAGTATGAAAGACTGGTCATCTTGAGTACAAATATGGTTGTCTCACTCATATCCAAATCATTATTCATTCTTTCTTTTTCAATCCTAATTTGTTGATTTATGGATCCTTCTGATTATTTCCTTATACTCTTATTCCTTACAAAAGGTTTCCAAACAGAATCGCATACACAAATTTCCTTCTTGTGTAAGGTCTATTCTTTGAATATTTTAAAAAAGAAGTGAAATGAACCCGTGTAGCAGATGGAGCTTTATGATGAGTGTGGATAATTGTAATCCAATAAATGGTGGACATATGCGTGTAGAAAATAACCATTATGCCGATAACGGGATTGTTGCGAGGACATCACATCAGAGGCGGAAATCTGTATACATGATACATTGCAAGTATGAGATTTTGGCGTGAATTGGAGTAGTTAGCGAACCATATAAAATAAATTAACTAGAGGAATAAGAAAGTAAAGCTGCATATATCGGATAAGGCAAATGATTATTTGGACAACGGAAGCGAATGGAGAAATTTTTAATAATAACCAGATAATCGATTAATGTATTGTGAAGATGAAACATACCTCAATCATGTGGAAGATATTTGTCATGAAGATTCAAGATCGAAGAAGTTCTAGTTACGAATAAACTTCAAGGGTGTTCCTCAAGGAATAGTTGGGCTTTCCCACTCAAGTAAGTGAGTTATGGTAAAATTGGCGCTCATAACTGAGCCAGTGAAGAAGGTTTAGTATGGAAAGACAAAAGTGGAGATGAAGATATGGTGGTTTAACTGCAACAATTATTAAGAAGTAATGCTTTAAAACTAATTGAATTATTTCACAAGATTATGATAGTGTTGGATGAAACCAGGTGCTGGTTATTCAAAGTTGAACAAGTTAACTAATAAGAACAAGTGTATGTTCTCAAGAATGGATAAATTGTTAATTAGAGAGATTGAATTGAAACACAAACTAGAAGAATTCTAGAATAATTTGTAATTATACTCAGTAGTGATATTCTGTTATAATCAGAAAATATGGGAAAAAGGTATGGTATAATAAGAATTGCTCGCTATAATCTTAAGTTGAACTAGAAACATGGGTTGTACTGATTAATATTACATGAGATGGTGAAGTGGTGAGTTCAGAAAGTAGCAATGGATTGGTATATTTGAGGATTGATTGTTGGTTGTTTGATTGATTGTTGGTGTTGGCTTGAGCCCGACTAGTAGTCAATAATATAAAGGAGATGCTGCCCAAATTTTCAGAAAACATCCTACTTTTAAATATTGAAAGCATACTTCCGTGTGTTATTGATATTCATGTTGATACTCCAAACAATTGTGATCTCGGCTCTTGAAAAAGGTTGTTACAGCCAATTTGACTATATATAATTGGTCTTTGATTTTATTTAGCTAGTCATCACTTGGTGTAATTGATCAATTGAGTGAGTTAATTGGTTAATTTTACCAATTAATGGTCAGTTAGATGGAAATTGACTCCAATTAGATTAAGTCAAATTCTAATGTGACTTTCAAATCCGAAATCAAAGCAATGAGAAATTTGGAGGAAGTAAGGACACCAGTAGAATTCAGGAATTGCTGCAAGTGTATGAGGCTTTACTTGGATAAATATGCCCTTTATAATGGACAAGAGAAATAAAAAGTTATTTGTATGGACAAGTAAGGAGAACATTTGAAGAACTAAAGATTTAAGATAGAGCTAAGAGAAGAAAGAAAGGAAAGGAAAAAGGGAGGTGGAATGAAGAAGAGATAAGTACCTACACCAATATGGATTTTCTTAGACAATCAAAGAGATTTTATCATCTGCAATAAAGTTTTATTAAAGGATGTCTTGATCCCAAATTATTTTGATAATCATACAATAAGTGATTTATCCAGTATTTCTGTTTGGGATAAAATGTGAGATATAGTTTTAATTCAGTTTCTGAGTGATGTTGATACTTAGGTTGTTGTTAAATATCAAAAGTGGTATTAATATAGATGATTGATGTTTACTTTAGTATGAGATGTTGTGAGCATCAAAGTTCATATTGATATCTAATTTGATATGACATCAAATGAGTATTAATATCAAGAATTTGGTTTTGAATGAGCTATGAGAATGAAGAACGGAAATATGAGAGAAAGTGGAATCAAAAGGATGATAAAGAAACTTTATAAGATTCCAGGATATAGGTAAGATATGGGTATTATGTGGGATAGGAGTAAAGTAAAGAGTTTGAGGATAATTTATAAATTGAGATATGGAATGCATCTCAGAAGTACGATTAAATACCGAGGGCTGAAAGAAAATATCTAGTGACCAGACATGAAGAGAAAATGGGAGAAACATGTAAGTAAATATTATACCTACCCAAGAATTAAGACGGAGCATCAAAGGCTAGATGGATTATTATAACCTTTGACTTTCAAAAATGAAGATAGATATATTTCGCCAAGAGATGTCGTAGTGAAATCACCTGAGAACCAAGGGTGAGGAAAGCGTAAATTAAATTATTATTGATAGGTTATCCAAACCCAGTCTTGCTCTTTTATTTGCAAACAGTTCATCCAATAAGTGGGTTAGTTGCTGCTTGAAGAAATAGTGGTACGTCACCAGATCCAGAAATTTATTGTAAATGATCAATATTATTTGATGCGAGATTTGATAGGAGTATTCGAAATACGATGAATTATGTCGAACCAGAATAATATATACCACTCCTAGATGAACGGGCATTAAGTAAGACAGAACTAAAAGATAGGAATTTGGCTACGATAACTCAAGGGATTCAAGCTACTCCGAGAATATGATACGAGATATAGGTGTCAAAGAAGACTTTCGGATGCTATGGCACAAATAAAGAATAAACTTTACATGTGACTAGACGTCAAGGAAAATATTGTAGTCAGTTTCGTATGAGAACTTCTCAGAACCAAAATAAATGAAAATATGGGTTAGAATATGTCGGTGATGCCTCCAGGTTAATATATTTTCTTCTAAATAATAAGAGATTTTTGCTCGATAAATATACTCGATTGTGATTCAAGGAAAATGAGATATGGTGATAAGTTTGTGCGACAATCATATCCAGTCAAGATTTTCTCGTTAATTCTTAATCCTGATATAATTTCGAGAACATCAGGAATCGAATATGCCATGGTCTCAGTATATCATTCGCAAATAGACACGAAGATTAAAAGAATGATTAAAGAGCCTCGAATGCGTTTGGAAGCGATTACAAACTAGGTTAATTGAACAAAGAAATATGTGGGAATGAGTTTCAACAACCAGTAACTATTGCAAACGTTCATAACCATGAATTACTAGAATTAGAAAGAAAAGAAAATTAATATGCATTATGTTGGTCCTTTTGAGACAGTAAAATAGTCAGGATAAGTGTAAGTAAGTTGGATTTACCTCCACATGTATAACAGGTTCATAGGTGTGTATAGATGTATACTCATGAAGACTAATTTAGCTCCATCATATATAAGATGGAGACTTGTGTTGAGTTATACGAGCATCAATAGAATTTGATGTCAGCAAGAGGCTGTTAAGTAGTGAGTGATGCTGCGAGTAAAAGTTCATGAAAAGTTGTAAGGTTGAGGAATCAATCTGAGAAAATGGAAGTGAGATACTTGAATGTATCATTATCTGATCCTTAGTGTGATTCTGAGGACATAATCCTTTTAAGGGGGAAGGATGTAATATCCGGGATATAGCATGTAATTATTATGATCCAACACGAACCAATATTCCATAAATATATATAGCCCTTTCATTATTTCATTTTATTCGTAAAAACATAATCAGTCAGCAAAATCCCGTAAAATACAGAGAAAACATCGAATTAATACCACGTTCTTGAAAATCAATCGCACAAACGGACACGTTATCGAACTCCGATTCGGGTGTGCAATATATCAAAATGAAGCTCTCGAAAACCTCTTTCTGAATCCACCATCTATTTTGATGCAAAAATTAAGGTATTTTTCTTATTGAATTATTTTATTTCAAATTTATTAAGAATTAAATTATGAAAATTTGTTCTTGATGTTGTTGGTATGATTTGATGATTTCATTGTGTAGATAAAAATTTTCTGGTCAATTTGGTATATTATATGTCAAAAATAGAGTTCAATAACATATAGAAATTGTTGTTTGATTCTCGAATTAAAGAATTAGGGTCCATAGCTATGTATATTTTCAATTGAAAATTAGGTATTTCTTTGTTAGGGGTTATTAGACAAAATTGATTGCACAGGCTTGTAGATCGTCAAAAGACGATTCGATTGATGTATAGATGGTTAACAGGCGATAGCCGGAAGGGCCTCGTCGGAAAATCGATCCTAGTGGCGCCATAATTTTCATACGGTTATTATGTTCAATTTGTTCATTATTTGACTATCATGTTGTTGCAGATGTGTTCGTGGAGAAAATAACTATATCTCCTGGTAATTTGTAGCGTTTCTGGGCAAGTTGCAATTGGCCGGAAAAGCTTGGTGGCCGTCGTTAATGGCGGCCGGCCACCGGAGAAGACGACCGGAAGGGGCAAAGTGCAATTTGACCCCTGATGGTTTTCTTCATTTGCAAATTTCGTACTTTTGTTTTAAAAACTTCCAAAAACAGTAAAGCTGTTTACTTTATTTTAAAATGATATTTTTATTATTTTAAAAATCAAAAAAATTGTTTATTTAATTATTTTAAATTCAAAATTTTGTTTTGATTATTTATTTATTCAAAAATAAATAGAAATTATTTTATTAATTAATTTTAATTAGTTTTTAATTATTTTAATTAATCGATTAATTTATTATTAATTGATTAATTAATTTAATTAATTATTAATTAATTTTAATAGATCTAATAATTAGATTTAATTATTTATTTTTGATTTAAAATAGTTTTGAGTTTTAAAACATTATTTAAATTATTTTCAAGTCTTTATAATTATTATAAAATTATTTTAAAGTCAGATTCGGGTGTTCGAACTCTATTATTTAATTATAAAATAATTCGGAGATCCGTTTTAATTCTAAAAAATGTTCAAAGAATTCGTATTAAATACCTGAAAAATCATTTTGACCCCAAATCTTCTTTGAAAAATTATTCTGATCGAATATCTTGCATGCTATGTGCTACGTGTTATCTGATTGATGTGTTATATGCCTATGTGGTTCCTGTTCAACGATTTTTGCTGTAACTTTTAATCCGTAAATCGGATTTGGGTAAAACGAAGGGTAGATAAAAGCTTATGACGTGTATGTGCTGATTAGAATAATATGATATTGAGTATTGATAGATACTTATGATGCCTAGAAGAGTAAGCGAGGCATAAAAAAAGATAGTCAATGATCCGTAAATGAAGTGAAGCGTAGAAAGAGAAGGAAAGTGATTGATGAATGGAAGCAAGGCATATGAAAAGAAGGAAAGTGATTAAAAAGTAAAACTGTTAGATGTGTACAAGTAAAGATGGAAATTGTCTGTGACAAGGCAAGTACTTCTGAACCTTCTTTAAGATATATTGCAAATATTTTCAAACTTTCTTATAACATGTTGCTAGTATTCAAAATAACTCTTGTTTTATATTGCAAGCGCTTTAAACTATTCAACCTTCAATCTTGATTCTTATTGATCTTGAGCCATAAGCCTTATTCTTCATAAACCATTGATTGTTAAATTCTCAGATACGAGCCAAACACATACGTCTACTCCACAAATACATATCTACCACATACTGATTTCTGATATTGAATTGCTTGACATACCAACCCTTATTCCTTGTTTAAGAGAAGACCAATCCTTGTAACCCTTGAACCCTTAGTCTTCTACTTTCTAATTCTTTCCTTGATTGAAAGCCAATATTTTTGAATTTCTTGTTAATCCTTCATGGTATTGTGAATCACCCTATGCTTCAAGATAAATGTAGTTTATGATTTAACTTATTGAATTACATTGGTTATCATATTGAATTATTTTAGAATTGGATGGTTTTATAATTATGGACCAGATTCGTGGTCATAATAGGCCAATGTGTGTCTTGGATCCAGTATATAGAGCAAAGCTGGGAGCCTTGCTCGGGGTTAGTGCGTGACTGATCAACAACCTAACCTTGGTTTTTAAAATGAAAAGTGAATATCCAATTCTAATCATTGTTTATTCAGAAACTTGATTCTTCTGAATCATTTCAATTGATTATTGTTTAACCTCGTTTATTGCTATTATGACTTGTTGAGCTAGTTAGCTCACTCTTGCAAACCTTTTTATGTTTTCAACAGTTGAAAAGGAAATTGTTGGTAACGAGGATTCCCAGTCCAGTGTGCGAGCTAGGATTTCAGGTTAAGTTGGATCGAGCTAGCAGGAGCTTTATATTGTAAATGAGTTATGCAAGATTGTAAGAACGATATCATTATCAGTTGTAAGTTGAACTAGTTGGGTTTTGGTACGATGTAATAAAAGTTAAGGTGGTGGCTTGTTTTCATACTTTAACCTGTTGCGATCTATGGTTGTGTAAAGAAGGGTCAATACATATAATATTTTATATATAGGTTTAAAAATGGTGTGTGTGTGTGTGTGTTGTGGACCCCAAACTTCTGACCCGGTTTTGGAGGGCGTTACATGTTCCTTGTAAACCTATTATTGATTCTTGAGAAACCGTGTTATTGTTCCTTATGAACCTGTTATTGATTCTTGAGAAACCCTATTATTATTCTTGTGATAGCCTGTTATTGGTTCTTGAACCCTGATGTTGATACTCATGTTATATCTATCATTGATCCCTTGAAAAACACTCTAATATGGTTCTTGTAATGACTTGATTTGATTATTGTTCAATCCTTTATAGTAACCTTTTTATTCATATCCTGATCATATGTTGAAACCTCGAATTCTTGTAAACCCTATAAGAACCCTTATGAACTCCCTTGCGTAATGTTCCTTCATTCCTTTGTTTACCTTATCATGTAATGATCCTTAGAACTGTTTTGATTCCTTAACTTGTAAACCTTGTTTATCATTTGATCCAGTTTCTTGGTATTGATTCATGGTTGTCATTTTATCCAGTTCCTTGGTATTGATCCATGTTTGTCATTTGATCCAGTTTCTTGGTATTGATTCATGTTTATCATTTGATCCAGTTCCTCGGTATTGATCCGTGTTTACGTTGGATTCATTCACTTTCCTTGAATCATAAATTGAACTTAAGAATGAGTTTCGACTTGAAAGAGTCAGAATGATTTCATATTCTTGGTAATGAAAAATAAATTCAGTAAAACCTTTCTTTTCCAACACAAGATTTTCTAAATGAATTTCTGATGGATTTGATTGAGAAATAAGAGACTAATGTGACTAGTCCAATCTTAGAAGAGACTAGGGGGACTAATCCAATTTAAGGCTGAAATTATGCCATAGGTACCTTAACGACCAGATGGAGGTCGGTACGGGCTAATCACCCGTATTATTATTTATGAAAGTTAAAGTAGTCCAATCAAGGGTTCCCTATCACTTTATAAAAAGATATTGAATACATTGCCTTAGCAATTGCTTCTTTGAAAATGAATTGATTTGAAATGATTTGAGAAGAGTTGATTGTGTTATTGTTTAGCATACAGCTTTGAGAACCCTAATTCTTATTCTGATATTGTTATCATTCCTATAATTGATTTCCAGAGTTGAATAGATTATTGCTTTCCACTTGAATGATCTTTGAGATCCAGTTAATGATTTGTGATGAATGACAGCTTTCACCCTATCTTGAGCCTTGATTCCTGATAGCCCAAACCTTTCCTCATAACCCTTTCATAGCCCAAAGACAGAAATCTGCCACCTAGAGATTTAAAGTAGAATGCCTCAGAAGCTTGTTTTGATATTGATAATTATTGCATTATAGAGCTGTCATTTAGTTACTTGCTGAGATTTTTATGCTCATTATTTTGCTTTGTTCTAACCATGGCAGTTAAGCGAAAAGATGGCCAAACTTATGCGCACTGCTCGTAAGAGTGTACCCGGTGGCCCCTACCATGTCGTAGGCTTCTAGATGCCAGAGCAGGTAGTATACGTTGTGTGAGCAATCGCTTAGTTGGAAAGGTTGTAATGATATATTGGGTTATCTGTCGGTTCCAAGTCGGAATCGATTATACAAATTTGATATTATATCTTGGGTTATAATAATAATATGTTGGTTGATAGTTTTGTCTTGTCTCATACTTAATCCTGTTTAGATTCCTGTTAGTAGTTAATCAGGGTTTATGTAATTTTATTGATAGTTTAATGGAGTATGGGTCCTCATTTCCTAACCCCGAGATTGAGGTCATCACAAGTTAGTATCAGAGCCACAGGATCTAGTCCCTGAGATAAGTTAGGATAAAAGAGTATTTTGGGTTATATATCTATATCGCGAGAATGTTCGACTTATATAGAGTTGAGTTAGACTATTAGGTATAGTCTAAGTAAAGTGAATAGGTTAGAGTGGCAACTAGAGTTAGGGTGTGAGCCAGTTGGAAGTCTTATTTAACCCTAACATTATTTCTTGGTTGTTTTGTGTTTTCTCTCAGAACCCCAGTAGTGGTAGTGATTCTGATTCAGAGATTAGTTTGACTGGTGCCCTAGTGGACTCTATTCCGCCCTCTTCAGAGGAGCCTGTGTATGTTAGTTCAGACCAGGAGGAAGATCCATCTGAGAGTAGGGAGATCCCTATGCAGATATCACCCTTGAGGCCAGAGTCTGAGACCCCAACCCCTGAGCCAGAGTCTGAGATGCCCAAGAATGGTCCTGTTAGTGTTAGTGGCAAGTTAGCCCAGGATCGAGATTTTGTTTACTCCTGCATTCCTGAGTTAGGAGCTTTGGTGAATAGGCTAGCTCGAGAGTCTAGGCAGAGGACTTCAGTTATGGAGGATGAGTGGAAAGTTCGCATTGAGATGGTGGAGCCCACAGTTATTACTTTTCAGCACCAATAGGCTTTGTGATACTTGGTCAGATGTCGGGATCCCTTTTTTATTTATTATGTAGTGTTGTATTTTAGAACTCGGTATTGTAGTAGCAGTTGTTGGAAGTTAGGGGTAGATAGGGGGATGTTTTCCAGTTTTTCCTCTATTTAACCCTGCCATATTATTGTACCCTATTTCAGAACTTGATGTAACCAGACCTTTTATTTATGTACCCTTGGCTTGTTGAATAAATCACATATCTTGTTTCCTATTGTGCACCCTGGAAATCTTTATAAACTGTTTTGCATACCATGTTTCTATATAACCGTGTTTAACATTTCACAAAATTATACCCTGAGCCATGTGAAAACACACTACTAATGAGAGAAATTATATAGCAATAGGTTTGCATGTGCAAAATTGGGTAAAGCTCAAAACCCGTAAAAGTTATTTCAAAGAAAAAATGTTGTTGTTATATATCAATGCCATGCTATCGTATTGCTATATAATTGCTAAATCAGGTTTGTAAAAAATGGCCAACTCACCAAATCACCAAGAAGAAGGAACTCAAACCCAAGACCAAGAACTTAACCAAGATACTTCTATGATGAACCGACTAGCTCAACTTTTGCAACAACCCGTATCCCCTAAAGTTGGAAACTTCAAACATTTTCAGTTTGTGCATCCCCCATAGTTCTTAGGTTTTCTCGACCCAATAAAAGCTCAGTCGTGGTTAAGAGAAATGGAGAAAGCGTTTAAATTAGCAGAAGTTAAGGATGAAAAGAAAGCTCAGTATGTGAGTTATTACCTTAAGGACGAGGCAAGTTTCTAGTGGGAATCTTCAAAGTCTTTACTTGAAGGAAAGGACTTATCATGGGAAAAGTTTACCGAGATGTTTCTGGAGAAGTACTTGCCAAGTTATATGAAAGACCAGTTAGAGATGAAGCTTTTAGATCTTAGACAAGAGGATATGTCGGTGGCAGAATATGAAGTAAAATTCTCGGAGTTATCTAAATTTGTACCTGAGTACTTGAATACGGAGGCGAAAAGGCTAAAAGGTTCCAGCGGGGAATTAGGTCATGGATACGGATTCAAGTGGCACTGTTGGATATGAAGAACTATGCCACTTTGGTACAAAAGGCAATGATAGTGGAAGGGGAGCGTGAAGCTGCAAAAAGAGAGAATGAAGGTAGGAAAAGGAATTTTGATAGCTCGGAGCAAGAGCAAGGAAGTTCGAAGTTTAGAGGGAAGTTTGGAAAGAATGGTGGAGGTCAGAATCAAAAGTTTCAAAAGTTTAAACCCGGGAATGGAGCTCAAAAGAATTGTTTTCAGAAGACAGGACAGTCGGAAAAGGATAATAAACCTCAGATTCAAGAGTGTAAAGTTTGTGGGAAGAGACACCCATGAGGATATAACAAGCTGGATGTGATATGTTTTAGGTGAAATCAGAAAGGGCATTATTCATCGGAGTGCCCAAGTGGAGCAAGGAATCCATAATTAACTCGGTTTAAGTGTGAAAAGGTGGGCCATACGGCTATGAGTTGTAAAGAGCCTGTTCAGAAGGCAATTGTTCTTAGGATTGCTGGACCACTGCTTCTCCCAGCACCAACAACTCAACCCAGAGCTAGAACCTTCAATATGACAATGAAAGATGTTGTGCAAGATGTGGATGTGGTGGCAGATACGCTCATTATGAACTCAGTTGAAGTAAAAGTATTAATGGATTCTGGAGCAACTAGATCATTTATTACAGAAAGTATTCTTGATAGACTAAAATGTGTTGCGTACCCTCTTGAACCCAATTTCATTATAGAAGTAGCAAATCAAGAGAGAGTTACTGTTAATAGGATTTTTCCCGATTGTGATGTGGTTATAGAAGGTCGACAATTTTCTGCTGACTTAATTCCTTTTAAGTTAGGAGAGTTTAACGTTATATTAGGGATGGATAGGTTGTCAAACCATGAGACGTAAATAGAGTGTAAAAGTAAGAAGGTGAAGTTAAAGACCAAGGATGGTGTTGAAGTAATATTTAAGGGAAAAAGACAAGTAAAGAAGTTTTTAAAGGAAATTCAAATGAGAAGATTGTTACGTCAAGGATGCGAAGCTTATTTGGCTCATGTCAAAGATATGGAAAAAGAATCCGTAAGGATTGAGGATATTCCAGTAGTAAGATATTTCCCCGATGTGTTTCCAGATGAATTGCCTGGACTACCTTCAGATCGAGAGATCGAGTTTAGATTGATTTGGCTCCTGGAGCGGAACCAGTATCGAAAGCTCCCTATCGTATGGCTCCAGTTAAGATGAAGGAATTAGCAACGCAATTGGAAGAATTATTGGATAAAGGAGTAATATGCCCAAGTGTATCCCTGTGTGGTGCACCAGTGTTATATGTGAAAAAGATAGACGGAAGTATGAGGTTGTGCATTGATTATCGTGAATTGAATAAGTTGATGATTAAGAATAAGTACCCTCTACGGTGAATCGACGACTTGTTTGATCAGTTAAAAGGAGCTACTTATTTTTCTAAGATTGATTTAAGATCTGGGTATTATCAGCGGAAGATATACCCAAGACAGCGTTTCGAACAAGATATGGGCACTATGAGTTTTTTGTAATGGCGTTTGGGTTGACGAACGCGCCAGCCGCATTTATGGATCTTATGAATAGAGTGTTCAAGTAGTATTTAGATAAGTTCGTTATAGTATTTATCGACGATATTTTGATATATTCCAAGACGGAGGAAAACCATATGGAGCATTTGAGGATTTCTTTGGAAATTTTGAGGAAAGAGAAGTTATATGCCAAGTTTTTGAAGTGCGAGTTTTGGTTGAAAGAAGCTCAGTTTCTTGGACATGTAGTCAATGGTGAAGGAATTAAAGTAGACCTAGTCAAGATAGAAGCTGTGATGAATTGGGGAAGACCCAAGACTCCTACGAAGGTCACAAGTTTTCTGGGATTAGCAGGATACTATAGAAGATTTGTGCAAGATTTCTCTAAGATTGTTTTTCCATTGACTAAGTTGACAAGGAAGAATGAAAAGTTTGTGTGGAAAGATAAATGCGAAGAAAGTTTTCAAGAGTTGAAGAAGAGATTGGTAACCGCCCCAGTCTTAGTGTACCAGATGAAAAAGAAGAGTTTGTGATCTTTAGAGATGCTTCGTATAAAGGGTTAGGATGTGTGTTAATGCAATACAGGAAAGTATTAGCATATGCGTCAAGGCAAATAAAGCCACATGAACAAAAGTATCCCACGCATGATTTGGAATTAGAAGCGATTGTGTATTTTCTTAAAATTTGGAGGCATTACTTATATGGAGAAAAGTGTGAGATCTATACGGATCATAAGAGTTTAAAGTATATTTTTACTCAGAAGGAGTTGAATATGAGATAAAGAAGGTGGTTAGAATTGATTAAAGATTACGACTGTACGATAAGTTATCACCCCGGAAAAGCGAATGTGGTAGCAGATGCTTTAAGCCGCAAAGAAAGATTGAATATTTAAACTTCATCAAATGAATTGATCAAGGATTTTGAGAAGTTAGAAATAGAAGTGCAGATTCCAGAATTAGGAAGATGAGCCATGTATGCGATGTTATTTCAACCAGAAATTTTGGAAAAGATTTGATGTTGTCAAGAACAAGTAATGAACCACAAGAAAGATAAGTTGACTGGAGAGGAAGTTAAAGCTCAAAAGGACGAAAAGGAAATATCGCGTTAATTCACGCATTTGGATACCTAACATTGTGGACCTTAAGTAGGAGATTTTGCACGAAGCACATAACTCCAGATTCTCAATTCACCCTGGAAGTACAAAGATGTACAAGGACTTAAAAGAGAATTATTGGTGGCCAAGCATGAATAAGGAAATCGCGGAATGGATAAGTAAATGTATATGTGTCAAAGATTAAAAGCGGAATATCAGCGACCGAGTGGATTGCTTCAACCACTGGATATACCTGAATGGAAATGGGAACATACCATGATGGATTTCGTAGTAGGATTTCCAAAGACCAAGTCTAATCATGATACGATTTGGGTGATAGTTGATCGAATGAAAAAATTAGCACTTTTTTTACCTATCAACGAAAGATTTTCATTGGAAAAGTTGATCAAATTATATTTATACGAGATTGTGATGCGTCATGGAGTTCCAGTATCTATCATATCCAATAGAGATCCGAGATTTAACTCGATATTTTGGCGACAATTTCATGATCATTTGGGAACTAAATTGAAAATGAGCACGTCGTATCATCCGCTGACTGACGGACAAAGCGAAAGGACAATTCAAATGATCGAGGATATGTTACGAACCTGTGCTTTGGATTTCAAAGGAAGCTGGGACGATCATCTGCCATTGATTGAATTTTCCTACAACAACAGTTATCACGCGAGTATTGGCATGCCGCCTTATGAAGCGTTGTACGGAAGAAAATACAGATCCCCTACATATTAGGATGAGGTTGATGAGCGCAAACTGATTGGGCCAGAGCTAGTTTAACAAACAAAAGAGAAAGTGGAAGTGATTCGTAAAAGGTTAATTACTGCTCAAGATCGACAAAAGAAGTACGTGGATCAAGATCGGAAGGATATGCAATTCGAGTCTGGAAACAAAGTGTTGTTAAAGATATCTCCGTGTAAAGGTTTATCCAAATTCAGGAAGAAAGGAAAGTTGAGTTCTAGGTATATTGGACCTTTCGAAGTGCTAATACAAGTCAGAAAAGTGGCTTATGAGTTAGCATTACCTCCGTAAATGCAACATCTTCATAACATGTTTCATGTTTCTCTTCTAAAGAAATATAATACTGATGCAAGCCATGTGATCGAATTGGAACCATTAGAAATACAACAAGATATGTCTTATGTGGAACAACCAGTACGAATTTTAGATCGATAAGAGAAAGTGCTCATAAATAAAGTTGTACCTCTAGTTAGAGTGTTGTGAAGAAATCCTAAAGTAGAAGAGTCAACTTGGGAAAGTGAAATGCAAGAAAAGTATCCCCGGCTATTTGCTTAGACTAAATTCTGGGGACAAAATCCTTTTAAGGGGGGTAGATTGTAGCGAATGGGAATTTCACGACGTGATTAAGTGAACAAAGTATAATTTTATGGTGTAATTATAAATTATGTGTTAAATGATTTTTTTAGTTAATTGTCTTTATTGTATATTAGTAATTGGGAACGTAAAATGACCCGTTCCAGTTTGATGAGTCAGCTTAGGGGATAAGCTATGTTGTCGGGCTGTCAAGTTGAACGGAACCCGTCTTAAAAAGAGATTAAGGTATTTAAATGTGAACTATGTGTTATTGTATGAAATAGGAATGTTTAAGTGAGTATTATATTCCAGTGATGTGTCAGTTGATATAAAGAGAATGATTGAGAAGCGTAATTGAAAACGTTCAGCGTCGGGCCGTGAGACAGGACTCAACCCGTTACGCGAAAGTGGTTATTAACTAAAAGGGGAATTCTTATGATCGATTGTGTTACGATATGAGTCATAACATGTGAATACGTGCTATTTCTTGAAAATATGTTTGATTATGTGCTCTGGTTATTTTTAAATGATTTTAAGGAATATATTTGATTTAAATTAAGGTTTATTGAACCTTTATATATTTTTATAAAATTATCCGAGTATGGTCAAGGCGTGAAATTTGTTTTTTATCTTCGAAATAGTCCTAGAGACTTTCTAAAATGATAGATAGAATTATTTGGTGATCAGTGTATTTTAAAATGATTTTAGCGAGTTATAGTTCTATTTAGAGCGCAATCTTGTAAAATCCGTATTAAATAAATCGTACGCTCAAAAATTATTTTAAAAATATGTCTAGAAAGCTAATTTCGAGATCTGTATTCTAAAATTGTTATTCTTGAGATTTTTATCTTTTCTGAGAGGGTTGTGTATTAATTAAATTCATTTTGAGTTAAATAAAAAGAAGATTCTAGAGTTGGGTTAGCAAAAGACCAAAACGCCCCTGCCATTTTGGCTATAAAAACCCACCCCTCCCTCTTTTTCTTCTCTCCACCCAGCCACTCTTTCTTTCTTTCCTATTTTCCTTCTCTCTCGTTTCTCTCTCGGCTCTCTCCTTCTCTCTCTTGCAGCAACATCAAAACTTAGTCCAAATTCAAAGTTCTTGCTACCTATAGTCATCATTTTCAATCTTCTACTCATATACCATTTGCATGTAAGTATGTAAGCTAGTTTCAAAATCAACTTCTCTTGATTATATCTAAGATTTAATTTCTTAGGGTATGATCATAGGAGAAGTGTAGTGTGCTATATGTTGTGTTTTCTTTGGTTTTGACTTGGTGCAGTTCGAATTTTTGGAAAAATAAAATACGGTTTTATTTTCCAAATGAGTTTTGATTGATGATCGATGATTTACTTGCTTATATTTAGTATTGAGTTTGTTATGGACTATAAAATCTTATTTTTAAAAAAATTCTTTGCATGCATATAAGATTTTGTGTATTCAAGTTGTCTCTTGGTTTGATCTTGAGTAGAATGATTAAATAATGGATTTTGGCAAGATAAATATGTGAGTTAAAGGTTGCATGTCAAAAGTGGTGTGTGCATGTGTGTGTATTTGAAAAACCCAAATGGGTTTTGTAATTAAAAGGGAGATAAATTGATTTTTATGACTTGCATGCTAGTTGTTTTTAGTTATTGTTTATAATCAAAATGATTACTTGATATTATGAATGAAATTCTCGGTTTAAATGATTTTTAGTATGAATGATAGCATTAGACTAATTGCATGTGATTTTGGATGGTTTTGTGCTATGTTGGGTTCGAATTTTGTGAATTAAAAGGAGAAGAATGATTGTTTGCTTAGGTTGATTATGGTCTAAGTATTTAAAGAATCTTTTAATTTGATTAAATGGTTTTTAGTTTGAATTCTTACTATTTAAAAAGGGGTTTTTGATTTTGATTTAAGTATACAAAGGATTTTGGTTTAAAAGGATGAATTTTGGCTTGAACTAAAGTTTATAGATGATCCTTGTACTTGCATGTCAATTTGTGGTGTTGCATATAACAAATTAAGGTTTTGCTTGTAAAATTTTGATTTCTTGTTTGTATCTTGTAAAAAAACCGAATGGTTCATGGATTTTAAAAGGATTGATTCAAGTTATTTGGTTGATTTGATTCTAGAGTCTAGTTAAATGCATGCATAAGATTGCATGTTGATATGGTACATTTGTTTGGTTCGAATTTTTGGATAATAAGGAAAGGATTGAGTTGCTTTGTTATCGAGTCATACGAATTGATATTATTTGCTAAAGTATGGAGTTTAAATATATAAGTATACATTATTAAGTGATATGTGAGTATTCAGTGTTTATACTCGTATATATGAGTTAAGAGGTAGATTGAATTGGGGTAATTATTAAACGTTCCGGGAACGTCGAGTGGGAATATAACTAGGGTTTGATTTCGGATTGTAGATTCGGATCGTGAAGGAATTCAGGCTCGGAAAGGGAAAGGTATTCTAGGTGGCAGTAGCTCAAACCCCGTAAAACAGGAAAGCGAATTCAGGCAAGTAACTCTGCCTTCTCTTGTGAATTGTATATAGAGAGAAAATTATTGATGTCATGATTAACTAGAGGCTTTTTATTACAATTGTGATATACCTGTTATATATTCTTGAGAAACCCAGTTATCATTCCTTGTGAACCTGTTATTGATTCTTGAGAAACCCTGTTATTGTTCCTTGTGAACCAGTTATTGATTCTTGAGAAACCCTGTTATTGTTCCTTGTGAACCTATTATTATTTCTTTAGAAACCTTGTTATTGTTCCATGTGAACCTGTTATTGATTCTTGAGCAACCCTGTTACTATTCTTGTGATAGCCTGTTATTGGTTCTTGAACCCTGATGTTGATACTCGTCTTATATCTATCATTGATCCCTTGAAATACCCAAATATTTTTCTTGTAACGACTTGATTTGATTATTGTTCAATCCTTTATAGTAACCTTTTTATTCATATCCCGATCACCTGTTAATACCTCGAATTCTTGTAAACCCTATAAGAACCCTTATGAACTCCCTGGCGTAATGTTCCTTCATTCCTTTATTTACCTTATCCTATAATGATCCTTAGAAATGTTTTGATTCCCTAACTTGTATACCCTGTTTATCATTTGATCCAGTTCCTTGGTATTGATCCATGTTTATCATTTGATCCAGTTCCTTAATATTGATCCATGTTTGTCATTTGATCCATTTCCTTAGTATTGATCCATGCTTATCATTTGATCCAGTTCCTTGGTATTGATCCCTGTTTACGTTTGATTCATTCACTTTCCTTGTATCATAAATTGAACTTAAGAATGAGTTTCAACTTGAAAGAGTCCGAATGATTTCATATTCTTGGTAATGATAAAATGAATTTAGTAAAACCTTTCTTTTCCAGCACAAGGTTTTCCAAATGAATTCTTGATGGATTGGATTGAGACGTAAGAGACTAGTGGGACTAGTCCAGTTATATAAGAGACTAGCGGGGCTAGTCCAGTTTAAGGCTGAAATTATGCCATAGGTACCTTAACGACCAGATGGAGGTCAGTACGGGCTGATCACCCGTATTATTATTTATGAAAGTTAAAGTAGTCCAATCAAGGGTTCCCTATCACTTTATATAAAGATATTGAATACATTGCCTTAGCAATTGCTTCTTTGAAAATGAAATGATTTGAAATGATTTGAGAAGAGTTGATTGTGTTATTGTTTAGCATACATCTTTGAGAACCATGATTCTTATTCTAATATTGTTATCAATCCTATAATTGATTCCCATAGTTGAATAGATTCTTGTTTTCCACTTGAAAGATATTTGAGATCCAGTTAATGATTTGTGATGAATGTCTGTTTCACCCTATCTTGAGCCTTGATTCCTTATAGCCCAAACCTTTCCTCATAACCCTTTCATAGCCCAAAGATAGAAATCTTCCACCTAGAGATTTAAAGTAGAATGCCTCAGAAGCTTGTTTTGATACTGATAATTATTGCATTTTAGAGCTGTCATTTAGTTACTTGATGAGCTTTTTATGCTCATATATTTTTCTTTGTTCAAACCATGGCAGTTAAGCGAGAAGATGGCCAGGCTTAGGTTCACTGCTCGTAAGAGCGTACCTGGTGGCCCCTACCGTATCGTAGGATTCTATATGCCAGAGCATGTAGTATAGGTTATATGAGCAAGCGCTTAGTTGGAAAGGTTGTAATGATACATTGGGTTATCTATCGGTTCCAAGTTAGAATCGATTATGTAAATTTGATAATATATCTTGGGTTGTAATAGTAATATGTTGGTTGATCATTTTGTCTTTTCTCATATTTAATCTTGTTTAGATTCTGTTAGTAGTTAATCGGGGTTTATGTTATTTTATTGATAGTTTAATAGAGTGTGGGTCCTCATTTCCTAACCCCGAGATTGAGGTCGTCATAATTTCCATGACATGACTGCTAAGTGTGAAATGTATTCACCAATAAATTTTAAGATCTTAAAGTCAGATATCTAATTTACATACTATATTCACATAGTACAGTTAGATATCTCTCGTATTGCAGTCCAAACTCACGAGCATATATCATAAACCTTAAATCCCATGCAATCACTTCCAAGTGACCAATTTTCGTTGTACTCACACACCTACTCAGTTTACCAACTTTGTAGCCTATGTCTGATTTTGTATAATTTTAAAATGTACAACAGACTTGTAATCCTTCTTGAGAGATTCTTGTTCATCTATACTTGGATAGATATAAATCTATTCTAGCTATAACAGATTTAGCCTCGTTGATCTCTTCCAGATTCACACCACCAACATGTGACATGTATCATTTAAGACTTTTAAAGTCACAAATATTGTAATCTTCAAATCGAAACTTTTAATCTCATCAAGATTTTCAGAGATGATAATTTTATCATTACTTCTCGTAATGATCATATCACTCACGTATAGTCAACCATGACTTGCATATCATGTGTAAATAACACATGCACATTTTGTCAATCATTCGATTTTGAATCAGTTTGACATCTCATATTGACATATTTCATATTTATAAAATAACTTTACCAGTTATTACTCAAGGCTTCCACTTGTTATTGACATTACCAGCTTTTAGTGTCCCAAAAACTAGCAATTTAAATTTATATTATTACCGAGTTTAAGCGTCCTTAAATCGGCAATCCCTATTCATCTAGTTACCAATTTTGAGCGTCCTTGAAATGGCAACCATACCATTTATTTTGAAGCCATTGCTTATCATAGCAATATAAAATTTAATATGCCATTATTTCGTGTCTATGTTGTTTCACTCAAAAAGATCACCAAAAATATAGACTTTCTACTCTTACTTTATATAAAGCAACCCTCAGGTTCACGTAAATAGATATTTCTCCAAATATCTATTTAGAAAGACCGTCTCAATGTTCATTGATGCACTTTTAAATTTCACAGTAAGATAATTTTAGTATCATCTTAATGAACCTTATTCTCAAAACTCGAGAATATTTCATAAAGTATATAAGGTCATCATTTTTTACTATTATATATTATTATCAGTCTGACCTTTCACTTCCATCTGACCCACATTGTTAGTGTGTGTTCCCTAGAGACAACACTATGATGTTTTAGTTTAAGACATTTGGATTACTAATGTTTATGTTCCATCGATTATTCCCTTTGTAATTTATTAATTCCTAATTTACTGTGATATAAATGTTAGATTAATAAATGTTCTTGGAATATGATATGCAATTTTTATATCTCTAATTACGTGACTTATAAATGAGATTATGAGAATAATATCAATATTCCTAAAGGACCCTAGTCGAGTATTATCATTAAGGGACAATAATAATGCATTAAGATTGGAGTGTTTGTTGACTGATGATCACATCTCATTGATCATAGGTATAGTGATACTAAAGTCAAAAACACAGGCATATGTAAATGTACATGATGCTGGAAAGACCTGATGTGAGATTTTATATGTCTGTTGTGTCAGAAGTAATTCTCATAGTGATAATGATGTAATGGTCCTTAGACCTGAAGTCATTATATTTCTATACGAGAATTAAAATACATTGATTCCATTAAAAGTTATCCTTGACCGGGTAATGATAAAAGTGGACATTGGGTATATTATAAATCGTATGAGAAATATGAATGATCTAGATGGGATTTAATCCTCCTATTTTAGGAGTGATATTATTGGCCTTTTGTGTGAGCTAGACTATGAAATGCGTGGCCACGCTCAAATAACACGGTAAAGGCATGAATTACATCCATATTGATGATGTACACATGGAATGCAAATGGGAAAGGAAAGTGGACAGGCAAGGTGAAGATTTGATCTTATTCAGTGCCAAACCAAAGTCCAATCCCAAAGGCCTTTTGAAGCCTGATAGTGGTGTTGCTAAAGGAGATGATTGTCATTTCTGTGGAAATAACTGGATGATTGGAAGTTAAATTGTCGAGCTTGTTTGGAAGGTCTAAAGAAGAAGACTAGCAATGGTCAAGCTTCAAGTATCAGGTTAGAATTGGAGCAAAAGTTGTTGCTCTAATGGAAGGAACTCGATACCTAATTTTTCCCATAAGGCGAGATTGAGAACTTGATAAATTGTTATTACATGCCTTCCTTTAGCGGATACATTAAATCAGTTTCTTGTCAGGACAAGAAAGGTTTTCATTTTAATTAAATAAACAATAGTTTTTTATTCTCTTTTAATGATAAGGCTTATAATGTTGCACAATTAGTTAACAATTTATATGTTCTAAGATGACTCAAATCAAACATTACCTCTAGCATTGTCGTTAAGCCATATTAATGAGAAACGCATTTCTGAGTTACATATAGATGGATACTTGGATAAGTTTGATTTTGAATTATACGGAAGATGCGAACTTTGTTTTATTCACAAAATGACTAAACCTTCTTTTACCTGATCAGGTGAAAGGGCCACCGCACGATTAGGACTTATACATAATGATGTATGTGGTCGAATGTGTATGATGGAAAGGGGTGGCTTTTACCACTTCATAACAATTTACTGTTGACTTCAGTAGGTATGGAAATGTATATCTTATGAAGAACAAATCTGATTCTTTTGAAATGTTCAAAGAATATAAGGCTGAAGTAGAAAAGCAAACAGAGGAAAGTATAAAAGTTCTATGATCAGATCGTGGAGGAGAATACTTAAGCCTCAATTTCAAGAGTTTCTTGAAGGAGTGTGATAGTATATGATAACTTCCTCCTTCTGGAACACCTCAATGGAATAGAGATTCTGAGAGGAGAAATTGTACCTTGTTGGACATAGTGTGATCGATGATGAGTCAATCAGATCTTCCATTCAGTTTCTGGGGTTATGCTCTAGAAACAGCTGCATATACACTTAACCAAGTTCCAACTAAAGCAGTTCAAAATACTCCGTATGAGATATAGAGTGATAAATTTCATAGCATATCATTTATGAAAATTTGGGGACGTGAAGCGTTCGTAAAATGTTTAGCCTCTGACAAGCTTGGACCAAAATTATATAGATGCTATTTTGTGGGATACCCAAGTGAGACTAGGGTATAGTTTTAATAATTCTTCTGAGAACAAAGTGTTTGTTGCTCGGGACGCTGTATTTCTTGAGGGAGAATTACTTTCTAAGAAAATCAGTGGGAGGATAATACATCTCGATGAAGATCGAGAACCACATGATAACATTGAACCAGAGTTGGAATAAGATCAGGATGTACATTAAAATGTTGAAAGTAATCATGTCCAAGAAACACAGGTTATTCGTAGATCTAGTAGGATTCACCATGAGTCTGGGAGAAATTATGGATTTCTTTTGACTCAAAATGGTGATGTGATGCTTACGGATAATGATAAAGCCTTTCACCTACCAAGATGCTATAAACCGTCCAGACTCCGAGAGATGGCTGAAGGCCATGAAATCCGAGATGGAATCCATGTATCAAAATAAAGTATTGACTTTAGTTGATCCACTCGAAGGGGTAAAACCTATAGGGTGCGAGTGGGTTTTCAAGAAGAAAACTGACATGGATGGTAACATACAGACCTATAAGGTACAAGTAGTGGCAAAAGGTTTCAAACAAATTCATGGTATATACTTTGATGAGATTTTTTACCAGTTGCGATGGTCAAGTCATCAGGATTTTGTTAGCAATAGTTGTTTACTTTGACTATGAGATTTGACAAATAGATGTCAAAATTGCTTTCTTATATGGGAGCCTTGAAGTGGATGAATATATGATACAACCTGAGGGTTTTTTCGATCAAAAGTTTGCTAAGATATAGATTGAAGCAAGCCTCAAAGAGAATGAATATTCATTTCTATAAAATGGTCAAAGAGTTTGTTTTTATTCAGAACGAAGATGAACCATGTGTTTACAAAAATGTTAATGGGAGCCATGTGACATTCCTAGTATTATATGTAGATGACATATAACAGATATGAAATGACATACCTTCTCTACAAGCTGTTAAGACTTGATTGAGAAATAGTTTCTCGATGAAAGACTTAGGCGATGCTACCTATATATTAGGGATCAAAATCTATAGAGATAGATTAAAGAGATTAATCAACCTAGTCGGAGTGCAAACATTGATAAAGTATTACATCATTTTATGATGCAAGAGACAAAGAAAGGATATGTTTCGATGTCTCATGGGATAGTGATCTCAAAAGATAATTGCCCCCTAAATCATTAAATGATAAGGGCCATTTGAGAAAGTTCCAGATGCGTCAGCAATTGGATTAATAATATGTACAATGATATGTATTTATCATGATATTTCGTATTCTTTGAGAATGACGATCAGATACTAGTCTAATCCAGGTGAGGGTCACCGGATAGTTTCCAAAAATATTTTTAAGTACTTAAAGAGTACTAAAGATTTATTTTTGGTGTATGGAGAAGGTAGGGAACTGGTTGTAAAGGGTTACACTGATACTAGTTTCTGAACCTAATTTCTGGATAGACAAGGATGATTATGTGTCAATGTTAGCTTTGTGTTTTATTTAAATATGATTGATGTTAGCTTGAATAGTTCACAATAAGAACATTTATGATTCTATGGAATCCGAATATATTGATGCTTTCGAAACAGCTAAGGAGACTGTTCAGGCATGTCCTTAAGCGATATCACCTTATTAATGAGATTAATGATCAAGGAGATATAAATGTCAAGTGTATAGTAATGATAGTGTAGCAGACCCACTGACTAAGACTTTGTCGCAGCAGAAGGACGATGGTCATACTAGTTCCATGAGTATCAGATACATGGGTGATTGGCTCTAGTGCAAGTGGAAGATTGTTTGTGTTTGTGCCCTAGAGACAACACTATAATGTTTTAGTTTAAGACATTTGGATTATTATTGTTTATGTTCTATCGATTATTTCCTTTGTAATTTATTAATTCTTAATTTACTACGATATAAATGTTAGATTAATAAATGTCCTTGGAATATGATATGAAATTTCTATATCTCTAAGTACGTGACTTAGAAATGAGATTATGAGAATAATATCAATATTCCTAAAGGTCCCTAGTCAAGTATTATTATTAAGGGACAATAATAATGCATTAAGACTGGTGTGTTTGTTGACTAATGATCACATTTCATTGATCATAGGTATAGTGATACTAAAGTCAAAACCACAGGCATATGTAAATGTACATGATGTTGGACAGACCCGATGTGAGATTCTACATGTCTGTTGTGTCATAAGTAATTCTCAGAGTGATAATGATGTAATGGTCCTTAGACCTGAAGTCATTATATTTCTATACGAGAATTAATATACATTGATTCCATTAAAAGTTATCCTTGACCGGATAATGATAAAAGAGGACATTGGGTATATTATAAATCGTATGAGAAATATGAATTATCTAGATGAGATTTAACCCTCCTATTTTAGGAGTGATTTTATTGGTCTCTTGTGTGAGCTAGACTATGAAATGTGTGGCCATGCTCAAATGTTGATTTGATATGATAGTCTACTATGACTTAGTCTTGTTATTATACATGCATGTCTTACACAACAATCTTCTCCCAATTTGTGAGAAGATTGCTTATCACAAATTCATGCTTGTTAATAAGACTAACCCCATGCTAATATCAAATAAAATAAATTGACATATTTAAATAAAAATTACACTATTTATACATTGATCAATTACATTTGTTTAATAATTACAAACATCAAATGAATTTCTCATAACCTTGTTCTTTCCTAATGAGTTCCTTAAGATTTACTAGCACTTGAAGTTCTTCAATAAATTTTGTCCCTCGTATGGCTTCCACCAGTCTGAGCCATTCTTCTAATGAGTAATTGTTGGGATAATTAACCCTAAATCATAAAATTCTGCCAACTGCTATATTTAGAAAATGTCCATCTTTTGAGATTCTACTCAGCCCTCTTGCCTTGAGTTCATTGGATCTTTGTTCAAACAATTCAATCTCCTTGGCATATTGTATTTCCCTTTCTTCCCTCTCATCCTTTATCTTTTCCTGCCTTTCATCCCTTTTTCTCAGCCTTTTCGACATCATAGCCTTCCACATTCTTGTACTAGTATCATTATCCCTTATCAAGCTTATCTTCAATTTCGTGGTTGAAAATGTTTCCATTACTGCTCTGCTTAGAAAAATGAAGGAGCCATTCAAGTAGTAGATTATGACTTCTCTGAGAGAGATAACCCAAACTTTGAATATCTCATCAGCTAGTTGTTGGTGATAGTCATCATCTGTTATGCTCCCAGTTATAGGTAGAAAATCAGCTTGATTGAAGCAGTTTCAGATAGAACTGGCATTAGCTTGAATATTATTAGATTTTCTCCCAACAGTCTTGAAGTGAGTCTTGATTGGAGGCTTGAATGAAGGTAGATTTGACATTTTCTTTAAAGTGACATGGCTGGATGTGATTGATATTTTTGAGTAAGGAATTTGCAGTTTGTTTGTACAAGTATTTAGGCTTTGAGGTCTTGGCGTATTTAATTGAGAATATTCAGTGAAACGTTGTCCCACCTTCTTGAGTGGTGCATCTGCTTCCTTGAAAACACTTGGGTGGTTATTCTTATTGTCATACTCCTTAAATCCTTTAACCTTTTTGCTATTCCTCTCATTATCCAACTGAGTCGCGTACTTCCTCATGGCCTCCTCAGCTTTTATGTACTTCCATGTCCTATCCTGCAACTAAAGCATACATTCTGGGGAACACTTAGCCAAGACATTTTGAAAAGCTCATTCATTGTTCCTTGTCTTAGGCCTATCATAGCCACTTTATCATCCAAATCTGGGACCTTCAAGGCTTTTTTCGTGAATTGTTTCAAGTATTCCCTTAATGATCCTTTGTATCCTTGCTCAAGATTCATAAGAGACACCAAACTTTTCTTATGCGCCCTTCCGCTGATGAATTATTTAATGAAAGCTTGGCTCAGATCCCTAAACACTTCCAATAAAATTTGGGGGTAGTCGGATGTACCACCTTTGTGCCATGCCCGCCAGGGTATGAGGAAAGGCCCTGCACTTAATAGGATCATTCACAGGTTGTAATAATAATGCATTAGAGAAAGTTCTTACATGGTTCGTCAGGTCTCCTGTTCTATCGTACGCTTTAATGGTTGGAATTTTGAATTTCCTTGTGATGTGGGTGTTCATGATATCAGTTGTTAAAGGTGTAGTAGGATCATTAGGATCTCCAAGGGGTAACAATTTGTTGGGATCAGCCCTAAACATCTCCAAAGTCCTCTTTCAAGGTGTGTCTTCCAGATTAAAAACTCAAGGAGCAGCTCTCGTTCTTCCAGATCCGTTGGCCCTCGGGGTCTACCTGTATTTGTAACGACTCGTATATTTTTATATTATTTAAAGGTGTTATTATTAAATATTTAATTAGATAAATATCTGCATTGGTTGGGACGGCTATGTGTTGCTCTATTACTGTTTATGTGTGATTTATGATGCTTAGGGTCGTTCGTGTAATTAATTATTAAGTATACTGAATTGTGTTCATTTTTAAAAGTGGATTTAATGTAAATTTATCTGCATAAATATTTGAAATGTCTCTAAAAAAAATTTTATGGTCTTATAATTACAATAATTATTTTTGAGATTTTATAAAATTTAGAAATCAATATTCTATCAATTATTTAGCCCTGTGTGATTTTCTGATTACATTTGATTGTAAAATCTGTATTTAATTCCAGAATTCTTTAAAAATTATGAAACCCATATTTATGTAAGTTGGGAATATTCCGGGAATTTTAAAATTATTTTGGGGATTTTTGGGATTAATTTTACCCGCGCGTTGATTCGTTTAATTGATAAAAGCGGGTTTAAATTACATTTCAGAAATTATTTTAAAATTATGAAATGTATGCTTTTATAAACTTCGGGATATTTGTAACATTTTAAGACTATTTTCGTGATTTTCTGAATTTGTTTTTAGTGTAGCTCGGTTCGTTAATTATGAAATGCGGGTACGAGTTGTGTTTCAAAAATACATTAAAAATTATGAAAATTTTATTTTATTAGTTTCGGGATTTTTAAAAGATTTTAAAACTATTTTGATAATTTTCGGAGTTTATTTTTGTGCAACTTAGTTCGTTAAAATTACGAATGCGAACTGAAAATCAGGCGTGCACGACACGTGTTTGCTTCTCAGGATTATGTTTTGCTGTATTTGTGAACGTGGCAGACTCTCACTACTTCCTGTACCACGTGTCACTGTGAAAAAAAAATAATAAAAATACAAAAACAGACACACAAACACAAATATACAACTTGTCTCTCTCATTCTTCCATCTCTTGCTGTTCGATTTCTTCGGTTGCTCCCGACTCTCTTTCGAGTCTCTCTCCCTGTTCCCCCTTGTCCTCCTTCCCTGTTAATTTTATTCCCCTTTCCTTGTTGCTCCTCGTCATTCTGCTTTTTCCGATTGCGCTGCCGCCGCCATGTTTTTCCGGTTGGTCTCGGTTGCCTGCCTCGGTATAATCCTGTTGGTTATATATATATATATATATATATATACACATATACAATAATTTATGTGTTATGTGTGTGTATGAACTGTATGTGTGCGTGTCAAGTGTGTGTTCTTGGCTGTGTTGCCGGCCGCCTGTGACTCCGGCCGCATGTGCTCAGTCGAGTGGTGGTGTGATGCGCGTGCTTGCACGCGCCTGTGTGTGTCCCGTAAATCTTATGTTGATTCAAGTATCTCTGATTTAAATTTTTATTTATTTTATTTTCTGTGCAGAAAATTATTTAATTATATCCCTGAAATAAAATAAATGTTTGTGCAGGAATTATCAAGTAATCGGTGGAATTTTCTGGAAACCTGAATTATTCGGGTACCGATAAATTCCGCCGCCGTCAGCGATGAACATCGGTGAGCTGACGGTGGACTGTGATGACGCGGTTCTGAGTCCTAATGTAAATAAATAATAATAAATAAATCCGTTGTAAAAAAAATTAATTTCAAAACGAAAAGTGGGGTATTATTATTATAGGCGTACCGGTGTTTGGATTGTGAATTAGACTGATTGTGGATTATTGATATTGTGAATTTGGTTGTGGGTTTGATGTCGAGTTGGTCGACGGGTAGGCCGATAAACAGAGAAGGTGCTGCCCGAATTTTTTTGAAATTAAATTCAAAAATGCGGGACATACCCTGTAGTTATCGGAACGTCGAGCGAGTATAAATAATTATATATATATATATATATTTTGTACGGAACCTGATTGTATGTAGTGGTAAATTGTTTTGCCCAAAACCAATAACCCCAATTTCGTAAAATAACTAGTATACGTATTTTCTGGAAATGAACACTGAACCGATTTTCGAGAATATGAACCCTAAATTGATGCGTGTATAGTAATAATGTATAAGTACGAGTTGGGATTTGAGATCGAATGGGTAGATGTGTTATTGAGGATATGTCAAGCATACCTGGACGTCTGACGTAAGGTATTTCGGCCCTGTAGGTTCTAGTCGAAGGACTCAAGAATTGATATTGAACTAAGATAATCTAGTGATCAGTCGGCAAGTGCCTCGAGATTTCCAAGCGAAGAGCCCTGAGAGTCTTGGATACTATCTTGAGATAGATTGCTGCGAAGCAGGGATGTCTTCTAGTGAGATAATTATTTTTTTCCATGAGAGCCCAAACGTTCAAGTCTATCAAAATCAGTCAGTGATAGTCATAAAGCTCTGCAAGGCAAGTACCCCTGACCATTCTTTTATGGTTCAGTACGTATGAATAGCTAAATATTTTATTTTCGTAATGGAATATAAACGTTTTAAGTTACGTATCCCCTGTAGTTATAAATCACTATCTTCAAATTGTTTTGGGGAAAAGTAACTTCGAAAGGTACCTATCTCGAATGAAATAAATTGCGAACTGGATTTTATATGTGTGCTGGTTAAATAAATGATTTTGAAAATGAGATAGGTACAAGTGTTTTGAAAACTGGATAAAACGGTCAGATATGGGATACATTGGGGCCAGAGTAAGCCTATTGAAGTGGCGTAGGAGGCTAATTCGGTTGCGCCCAATATAAAACCGATTAGTCCATCAGGTTAGAGACCTAGCTAGTCTCTGAGTTCCAGAACAGGTATATAGGATGGTAGTGAGAGCCGTCCAGTGTTGATAGCCTGATCAGCTGTCTTCACATATCCGTAAGTATCAGATTTGGCTTTGTGAATTCTCGTAACGGAACAAGTAAGTTATATAGTGGATTTGGAAATAAAAATGGCATGCTAGAATTAAACTCTGGTATTTGTACATAACACACTACTACGTTTGTTTTGTTGAAATCATGCTAGTTTTGAGTATCCAGTTTATGAATGTTTTACATGTTTTATAAACGAGCTATAATCTATGTTTCTATCATTATTTTATCGTAAACTGTTTTATTGTTATTCATAGAGTGGTACTGCTGAGCAATTGATTGCTCACCCTTGCAGAATATTTTACTTATGTATTGCAGATGCCTAGGAGATTCTTATGCGGTAGTCAGGGCAGAGTTCCAGCTCTTGTCGTGTCAGGCTCCTCTGAGGTAGTTGTGATGGACCAAAGATGGCCTGTTGAGTTGCTGTGTTAAGTTAGCTGCGTCAAGATGATTGTTGTAAGTTAGTTTGTGTTAGTTGTAATCTAAATCATACTTAAACATGGAAAAGGTCTTGGTAAAGGGGTCGTGGTTATGGATAATTATTGATTTGGATTATATTATGTTTATTATTATTGTTGTTGGTGACGTCAACTCTTGACCCCGGGGTTGAGGCCGTCACAGTTGGTATCAGAGCTACAGGTTTGAGTCCCTGATTTAGGTTAGGAGTAGAGTCAAAAGAGTACAGGAAGGTTATATATGTATGTGGGTCAACAACTCAATCAGAGGAGCGAGTCTAGGAGTTCAGTCAAGGGTTTCAGAGGTGTAACCCTGACGTTTATTGAGGATTGACTGGAACTGCCCTAACCTAGAGTACGATTCCTTCCCATATGTATTATTAGTAATATTGATAAAGATTTTTAGGTTGTCTTTCGAGAAATCTAAGTCTGATTGCGAGAGTTCATCTTTTGAGTGGATCTTGGTGTGTCAGCTATAGAGACACCCATATTATCCCTAAATATAGCATTTTCGACATCAAGGAATGTTGAAGAATCAAGTGTGCGACCTCGGTGAATTCACATGGAATGCTAATAGTCAATAGCTGTTATGACAACCAAGCCTCGTAATGAATGGAAATTAGTACGGTGGTATCCTTAAACCCTTATACTTCTTTTTTTGAAATGTATTTTGTTTCCAGAGTCATTGTTTCTTATCATATAAGTTGCTTACTTTTCCTGTGAGAAATTTGAGAACTCGGAATAAGCGACTTAGGATTCTGTTGATTCCATTATAAATCAGGATTTCTCTCTTCTTATTTGTGAATTTTCTTTTTAACATTGTTTTTTTTCTCGGAAATTCTATCGGTTCATTGGGGCAAACAATGCATATGAGTTGACCATTTGTCTGTGTGGCAAAAGGGTCTGGTGGGATGCCACAGGAGTATGTGTTGTGAACTATGCGGTACTAAGACTGGCCATCTTATGTACTTGTATGGTTGCTCTCATTCATACCTATGTTTTCTTCTCTTGTCCTCCCCGTATTATTGATTCTTTGACTTTGAAATTTCATTTAAAGTTCTGAGGCAGTGAATCGTCAGTAGCTTTTTTAATTAGACAGTCCTGGTCATTGAAAGTAAATGAGAGTTGACTGTCTGGAGGAAATAGAATAATTATATCGGATTGCTAGCTATCTTAGAAATGATAATAGTAGAGAGGATTCATGGTTCGATATTGAAGGTTGCGGTTTTAGAAAAGTTAACCCTGTGAAAGATAGGTTAGGGTAGGAGATAAGAAGTCGCCTTAGGAAGGAAGGGTAATCCAGTGATTGATGATTCACTTGAGGGTGATAAGAAATCATCCCTGGAGGAATGGTTGGTTGAAATTTGGACCGTGGTGCCTAGAGGAGTCTAGCATTCCTTAAGCTTAACTTGAATTACTAGTAGGCTCTGTGTAATTGGTGGCTGTTATAGCCGGCCAAGTTTCATTGTATACCAGATTGGTGTTAATGAGGTAATAGAGCAGTGACGGGAAGTGGTTAGTTGCTGTTGTATTGAGGAGCTAGGCTATGGTATTCAGTTTCCTTGTATTTTAGTTTTCCTGAACTGTTATTGATATCGCTACTATCATTGTTGCTATGATCGCTAGTACTATTAATCTAGATTTCTTTTATAAATGGACCCCGATATTAAGGACATGGGTATTTTATTGGGCAGCATTTTCCTGATGCAGGTGCACCGTTTAAACGGTGATACCTTTTGTTAAACATTTTGTTATGTCTTGAATAAACTCATTTATATATTCCAGGAAAATGCCAACCTACAAAGCTACCCAGTCTAAAGAAAATAGTAGTAGTGTTGTAGAGGGTCTAACTATAAATGAAATTCTAGATTTGTTGCGCCAGCAGTAGCGACAACAGTTGCGGTTAATCTAACAAGTTCAGCAGCAGTAACTACTGTTGCAGTAGCAACAGCAAAGAGTGAACCAAAGTGCTAGTTTCAAATCTTTTCAGAATGTTAGCCCTCTTGAGTTCAAAAGTGAACCTAATCCAGTAACTTCTGGAGCATGGTTAAAAGAAATGGAGGAAGTTTTCAATCTCGTGCAAGTAAGTGGTAATCTTAAGATCGATTATGTAAGTTATTTCTTGAAAAATGAAGCGAATTATTGGTGGGAGTCAACCAGGGTGTTAGAAGGAGAAGGCCCTGTTCCATGGGCTAAGTTTGCTGAGTTATTTTGGAAGAGTATTTCCCAGATTCCGTGCAGAGTCAATTGGAAATCGAGTTTCTAGAACTGAAACAAGGTGAAATAAGTGTGTAGGAGCATGAGGCCAAATTTATAAAAGTGGCCCGATTAGTTCTTGAGTATATAAGTATGGAGATTCAGAAAGTAAGCAGGTTCCAACAAGGGTCGACGCCTGAACTTCGCAGAGGAGTGGTGGCATTGCAACGCAAGATATACTCTTTTATGGTTCAAGCCGCCCTGGTAATGGAAAGTGACCAGAAGTTGACTGTTAAGGATGAAAGTGATAAGAAAAGGAAGTCGGAAGGTGTTAAGGATAGAGCAGACCAAGGAGAATCCATTCAAGGATTTGAGAATCGGTTTAGCTTGAATAGGAATAAGAGATTCCGGAGATAGAGTTTATTTCAGGATAGATTTAGTGCTACTCCAGTTGCTTCCAGCCCAGCCCAGTCAGTTAAGTGAGCAGTAGATTGCAAGTCCTGTGACAGGAGACGCAGTGGTGCGTGCAAAAAGAATGTACAATGTTTCAAGCGTAGACATAAGGGTCATTATGCATCGGAATGTAATCCAGAAAATCATAGAGTTGTAGAACGGGTATTCAAGGTACTACATCTCAAGGGCCAACATCCAGCTCAGCTAGAGATAGAACTTTCAAAAGAACCAAGAAATTAAGCATTTAGAAGTTGGACGTAGTTGCAGTTGATCTGACACCCTCCGAGCTAGAGGGGTTTGATGTGATTTTAGGATTGAGTTGGTTGCCCTGCATTATGGCAAGGAGTGGTTTCAGAAGAAGTGAAGTATAAAGTGTACAGAAGCAATTTAAGGCGAACTAGCGCATATAAAAGATAATAATAAGAAAGTACCTAAGTTGAAAAGAATCCCGCTAATAAGTAAGATCCCAAAGGTTTTATCGAATGACTTATCAGGATTACCTCGGAACATAAGATATAATTTCTCGGTGGTTACTGTACAGAGTCGGGCTGGTGTCAGGAGCCCCGGATCTTATGAACCAGTAGGAATCAAGTAATTAGTTAAGGAAACTTCAGAATTGGGAAATGAAAGAATAATGAGACAAGATGTACTCTATATTGTGTACCAATGTGGTTTATAGGAAAGAAGAATGGATGTATGAAGATTATGTGTTGATTATCAGAAGTTGAAAAGTTTGAGTAATAAATAAATGCCCTGAAGTGTCTGGAGGCAAGTGGAACGAAATAATTAGTTGGTAGTTGTAAAAGTTAAGAGAAGGAGGAAAGTGAGCATACGAATGATGTTGTAGAGAAGAAGGATGGAATTATGAGGTTGTGTAATGATTATCGGGAGTTTAATAAAATGGTATTAGGAATGAATTACTTATGTGATTTAATTCAAAGAGTGTGTTATTTCCCGAGGATTGACATAAGATCCAACCTGAGGACATGTCAAAGATTGCAATCAGAATGAGTTATGAGCATTGTAATCTCTGGTGATATTATGTGGAGTAATAAGTGCATCAGTTATCTATAAGTAATCAAGGAACATGGTGTATAAGGAGTACTTGGATAAGTAAATTGTATTTATTGATAACAACCTCAGCTATCTAAGGATTAAGACGGTCTGTGTAGAACGCCCAAGGATTTCTCTACGAAGATTAGAAGGGAAGCAATTATACGCTAAGTTTTAAAATATGAATTTTGGAGTATTTCGCTAACCACCATTTAAATAAAGTCAGTGTTGTAGTTTATGCATCGTGCAGAGAAAAATGATTAAATGTGGTTAAGATTGCTAAGGAATTAGTAAAGGCATTGAAAATAGTGCGAGTTGAGGTTGGGTCCCTGAGAGTGATGAGAAGTTAATATATGAGATTATTTTCCCCACCTTAACTGATGGGAAGGAGTAGGAGGTGTTCGAATGTTTGGATGTTTGGAACTAAGTTGAAAATGAGTACTGCCTATCATCCTTAGATGAAGAGTCAAAGTGAGAAGATGATTCGAACAATATAAGATCTGTGGAGAGTATATATGTTGGGTTTAAAAAGGAAATTGAGATAATCACCTACCATGGATTGAGTTTTATAGAAGTGTGGTGGTTTACTCGTGAAAAAGTTGAAACAACTCGGGAAATACAAAGAGAGAAAGCGGATTTGTACCGAAAGGGTATGAATATATAAAATGAGGATCGAGGTATAGGCAAAAGTTTTACCTTGAAAGAGATTGGTTAAATCGGAATAGAAGGGATAAGTAGAGTCCTAATTATATTGAACCATTAGAGTATAAAGAAATATAGGTAAGTTGTCTATAAGTTAGTAGCACCGTCGTAGTCACGGTATATATACTATGTTATATGCGTCAATGTTAAAGCGATATATTTCTGATTTGAATCAAGTCGTTGATTGGGAGCCAATGGGCTCTTACCCAAATTTATTCTACATGAAATGATCGATCCTAATCTTGGATCGTTAAGAATGAGTCCTTAGGAAAGAATTTATATCCATATTGAGTATGCTCTGAATAAATCCTTGAGTCGAAGAGGTTACTTGAGAGTTAGATTCAGATATGCTTGACAAATATCCTCATGTAAAGTTAGATCAGATTCCGAGGACAGAATCTTTTTAAGGGGGAAGAATGTAACGACTCGTATACTTTTATATTATTTAAAGGTATTACTATTAAATTTTTAATTAGATAAATATGTGCATTGGTTTGGACTGCTATGTGTTGCATAATTACTGTTTATGTATGATTTATGATGCATAGTGTCATTCGTGTAATTAATTATTAAGTATACTGAATTGTGTTCATTTTTAAAAGTGGATTTAATGCAAATTTATCTGCATAAAATTTGAAATGTCTCTAAAATTGTTTTTATGGTCTTATAATTACAATAATTATTTTTGGGATTTTATAAAATTTAGAAATCAATATTCTATCAATTATTTAGCCTTGTGTGATTTTCTGATTACATTTAATTGTAAAATCTGTATTTAATTCCAGAATTCTTCAAAAATTATGAAACCCATATTTATTCAAGTTGGGAATATTCTGGGAATTTTAAAATTATTTTGGGGATTTTTGGGATTAATTTTACACGCGCGTTGATTCGTTTAATTGATAAAAGCGGGTATAAATTGTATTTTAAAAATTATTTTAAAATTGCGAAATTTATGTATTTATAAACTTCGGGATATTTGTAATATTTTAAGACTATTTTCGTGATTTTCTGAATTTGTTTTTAGTGTAGCTCGGTTCGTTAATTATGAAATACGGGTACGAGTTGTGTTTCAAAAATACTTTAAAAATTATGAAAATTCTATTTTATTAGTTTAGGAATTTTTAGAAGATTTTAAAACTATTTTGATAATTTTCGGAGTTTATTTTTGTGCAACTTAGTTCGTTAAAATTACGAATGCGAATTGAAAATCAGGCGTGCAGGACACGTGTTTGCTTCTCTGGATTATGTTTTGCTGTATTTGTGAACGTGGCAGACTCTCACTACTTCATGTACTACGTGTCACTGTGAAAAAATAATAATAATAAAAATACAAAAACAGACACACAAACACAAATATACAACTTGTCTCTCTCATTCTTCCATCTCTTGCTGTTCGATTTCTTCGGTTGCTCCCGACTCTCTTTCGAGTCTTTCTCCCTGTTCCCCCTTGTCCTCCTTCCCTGTTAATTTTATTCCCCTTTCCCTGTTGCTCCTCGTCGTTCTGCTTTTTCTGATTCCGCTGCCGCCATGTTTTTCCGGTTGGTCTCGGTTGCCTGCCTCGGTATAATCCTGTTGGTTATATATATATACATATACAATAATTTATGTTTTATGTGTGTGTGTATGAACTGTGTGTGTGCGTGTCAGGTGTGTGTTCTTGGTTGTGTTGCAGGTCGCCTGTGACTCCGGTCGCCTGTGCTCAGTCGAGTGGTGGTGTGATGCGCGTGGTTGCACGCGCCTGTGTGTGTCCCGTAAATCTAATGTTGATTCAAGTATCTCTGATTTAGATTTAATTTTTTTTTATTTTATTTTCTGTGCAGAAAATTATTTAATTATATCCCTGAAATAAAATAAATGTTTGTGCAGGAATTATCAAGTAATCGGTGGAATTTTCTGGAAACCTGAATTATTCGGGTACCGATAAATTCCGCCGCCGTCAGCGATGAACATCGGTGAGCTGACGGTGGACTGTGATGACGCGGTTTTGAGTCCTAATGTAAATAAATAATAATAAATAAATTCGTTGTAAAAAAAATTAATTTCAAAACGAAAACTGGTGTATTATTATTATAGTCGTATCGGTGTTTGGATTCTGAATTAGACTGATTGTTGATTATTGATGTTGTGAATTTGGTTATTGGCTTGACGTCGAGTTGGTCGATGGGTAGGTCGATGGGTAGGTCGATGGGTAGGCCGATAGATATATTTTGTACGGAACCTGATTGTATGTAGTGGTAAATTATTTTACCCAAAACCAATAACCCCAATTTCGTAAAATAACTAGTATACGTATTTTCTGGAAATGAACACCAAAACAATTTTCGAGAACATGAACCCTAAATTGATGCGTGTATAGTAATAATGTATAAGTACGAATCGGGATTTGATATCGAATGGGTAGATGTGTTATTGAGGATATGTTAAGCATACCTGGACGTCTAACATAGGGTATTTCGGCCCTGTAGGTTCTAGTCGAAGGACTCAAGAATTGATATCGAACTAAGATAATCTAGTGATCAGTCGGCAAGTGCCTCGAGGTTTTCAAGCGAAAAGCCCTGAGAGTCTTGGATACTATCTTGAGATAGATTGCTGCGAAGCAGGGATGTCTTCTAGTGAGACAATTATTTTTTTTCCATGAGAGGCCGAACGTTCAAGTCTATCAAAATCAGTCAGTTATAGTCGTAAAGCTCTACAAGGCAAGTATCCCTGACCATTCTTTTATGGTTCAGTAAGTATGAATAGCTAAATGTTTTATTTTTGTAATGGAACAGAAACGTTTTAAGTTACGTATCCCCTGTAGTTATAAATTACTATTTTCAAATTATTTTGGGGAAAAGTAACTTCGAAAGGTACCTATCTCGAATAAAATGAATTGCGAACTGGATTTTATATGTGTGCTGGTTAAATAAATGGTTTTGAAAATGAGATAGGTACAAGTGTTTTGAAAACTGGATAAAACGGTCAGATATGGGATATATTGGGGCCAGAGTAGGCCTATTGAGGTGGCATAAGAGGCTAATTCGGTTGCGCGCAATATAAAACCGATTAGTCCAGCAGGTTAGAGACCTAGCTAGTCTCTGAGTTCCGGAACAGGTATATAGGATGGCAGTGAGAGCCGTCCAGTGTTGATAGCCTGATCAGCTGTCTTCACATATCCGTAAATATCTGATTTGGCTTTGTGAATTCTCGTAACGGAACAAGTAAGTTATATAGTGATTTGGAAATGAAAATGGCATGCTAGAATTAAACTCTGGTATTTGTACACAGCACACTACTACGTTTGTTTTGTTGAAAGCATGCTAGTTTTGAGTATCTAGTTTATGAATGTTTACATGTTTTATAAACGAGCTATAATCTCTGTTCCTATCATTGTTTTATCGTAAACTGTTTTATTGTAATTCATATAGTGGAACTGCTGAGCAATTGATTGCTCATCCTTGCAGAATATTTTACTTATGTATTGCAGATGCCTAGGAGATTCTTGCGCGGTAGTCAGGGCAGAGTTCCAGCTCTTGTCGTGTCAGGCTCCTCTGAGGTAGTTGTGCTGGACCAAAGATGGTCTGTTGAGTTGCTGTGTTAAGTTAGTTGCGTCAAGATGATTGTTGTAAGTTAGTTTGTGTTAGTTGTAATCTAAATCATACTTAAACCTGGAAAAGGTCTTGGTAAAGGGGTCGTGGTTATGGATAATTAGTGATTTGGATTATATTGTGTTTATTATTATTGTTGTTGGTGACGTCAAATCATGACCCCGGGGTTGAGGCCGTCACAGTATTTCTTGGCTTCCAAATCCTTTTTGAGTTTTTTATCTCAGTTTCATGAGACAATATCCTTTTCCTTAGGTTTTGTACTACTATACTTTCCAACTGGTCCTGAAAGTTTGGGCGCCCTCCTCCGGCGGGCTCCTTATCCCTGCGCCTTATTCTACGGTGCACATCTTCATGGATTCTTCACTATACTCAGAGTATGGACCAGAAAAACCACGTTTTTCATTAAGAGGGGCCAAATCTTTAACATAGATAGGTTGTTCCATGGTTGTGGTTATGGTGGAGGTTGTAGCCTACTTCCTCTAACCTTAGGATACAATGAAATTTTATAAGTGGGGTTTTCTGGTGCAGTATTTACCACCGTCGACATTGCAAAAGCAACAGGTTTCTCCCCCAAAAAGAGCGTTCAACATCAAGATTTGGGGATTTGTCTCTATAGTCGGGATTGGTTGAGATCCAGGAGGTGGTGGAAGGACATGATTTGGCGTCCTTGAAGTTCCTTGAGTATTGTAGGTTGAGTGAGTCGGAATCTCAACAGTGGATGAGATAACTTGAGTAGTTTCTGCCGGAGTTTCACCAGATCTGTCATTTCCTCTTCGCGTGTTCATCATGGTTGACGTCTTTTTCCTACAGACTGCGCCAAATATTTTGGAATAAAAATCATGGGTATTTATTGCATATAATAAATAATATTTAATATTATAATGTGGGAGATTTAAACTTTGATGGCTGTGCTCGTGACTCACAGCTTATATCTACCTTTACAAAATGTCTACTTATTTTTAGCGTGTAGAGAATCAAACCAAAAAAATGCAATTCTTGATATGAGGGGTCATGCCCTTTATATAGGCGTAGAAAGCCTAGGGTTTAAAGTTTGGAGACTTTATGGGCAAGTCTCCATATTTGATTGGGCTTATATTTTCTAGAAAGTAGGGATTTACTTATAGGATTGTGTTATTTGGGGACTATCCTTTTAAGAGATTGAGTCTGACTGACTTATCTACTCAGCTGAAATTTTAGCTATCTTATGACCTGCGAATTTAATAATAAATTTGTGATTTGTGGGCCCTATGTGAGCCTTTTCAAGCTAAAATAGCGGGCCAGTCCCTTTAACTTAATTGGACCTCGATCAGACCATAATTCAGGCCTTTGAGCCTAATTAATGCAACATTTATTAACGAGCTTTATTAATTGAGCTTCATTAAATGAACTATTCTCGGTTTAATAAACATCATACTTAATGCGTCTTTAGGGTTATTTTTTAACCGTGTCACTAATATAACGTGATATTTGAATTACCATCTTATACTTAGTAAACTTTTGTAACATAGCAATCAATTATTTGTGTAATATTCGAAAAATTTCTAAATTCATGAAATGTGATAATGTCATATTCGATTGATTTTCAACCAATCACAAACAAAGAATTCAAATTTAACCGATCATAAATCATGCACATGATTTATTTAAATCTTATTTTTTTTAATTTAAGAAAATAATTGATATTCATTTACTAAAGATTGTGTGAACGTTTGTATATTTCAGTTTTGACTGTATCTTTTCGTATAATTAACGTGTTAGTTATTATTATTGCATAATACTCATCAGCGTAAATTAAGTGTGTAATTAAGGTTGACATATTTTTTATTCCTATATATATAATTCTACACATTTAATGAACTCACGATTGATTTCCAACCAATCACTAACAAAAAATTTTAATTTAACCAATCATAAATCACGCTTACAATTTATTTAATCTTAATTTTTTAATTTAGTATATAACTGATATTTATTTATTAAAAATTATGCGTATTTGTATCTTTCATATTTAACTGTATCTTTTGGTATAATTAATGTGTTAGTTATCACTATTGCATAATACACATCAACGTAAATTGAGGGTGTAATCATCTCACATTATTTAAAATTTAATATTTACACATTTAAATTAAAATTCAAAATTATTTACCTACTACAACTATGTGACCACTCACAAACGATTCATGTAATCTAGCGGTTTTTGACATATTTTAAATTTAGTCGGTCAGAAATAAAGTATGATTTACGTAATTTAAATTTAATTAATCAAAAATAAAAGGCATGATTTATGTATTTTAAATTTAATCAATCATAAATAAAGTGCATGATTCAGGTAATATATATTTAACCATGGTATATAAAGTGCATTATTCATGTAATCTTACTATCTTTAACACATGATTATATATTGCGGTATATTATGTTTTAGCTATAATTATTGCATAAACTAATCAATATAATTTATGAATGTAACTAATGTTCACAACTATGTTTATTCTTATATAAAGAACTCTACACATTTAATCAACTCACATTAAAAAATTATTTTCTAATAAACACTATCATTCATCATCTGCACAATGCAAGGTTCTCGTTTCAGTCGTATTGTTTCTTTGACAACGGATACAACAAGTTGGAGAATCAAAGTACACTTGACCAGGATGTGGCATGGATTCAACAGCACAACAGGTGAGTTCAAAGGCCTGAATCTTATTTTCCTTAACAATGACGTAAGTACTGATTCAACCGCATAATGCACATATTCCATCAGAATATAGTATATTCATGTACCATACTACAGTTAAATTAAATTATGCCCGTCACATACAAAAAACAAACATCCATGCTTATGTTGGTCCGGAATTTTGTAAAAGTCAAGATGCGGAACCTACCAAAGGACATCTTTACTCAGTTTTTAATTTTACAGTTGCGGAATCTAGGCTCAACTATTCTCCAGTTAGTAACAAGATGTATAAGGAATTTTTTTCAATAATATAAAAAAAAGGAGCAAATAACAAAAATGGATGAGATTATTTACTATCACGAGTTTGAATATACCTAATCTTAGTTAAATGGATGTAAGGAATTTTTTTTCTAATTCTTGAAAATTTGTACTTTTAAAATTTTGAAACGGTGCATGTTAATTTATCTATGAATATTTAGGGGTCCGTATCTACAAAATACGAATTAACAACGAAATATGGAACTTCTTCGACTCATTTTGATTTAGCATGCAATCATTCCGATCTATCGAAGATGACACTAGATTATATAAAGTCCACAAATAAAAGAATTAAACCATCAGCTAGTATAATGATCTTTGACGATGATGTTGTTTTTGAACATAAAGGTCACTCTGAAAATTGCATAAGGTTAATAAATGATCAAATAGTGTTCATTAAATATATTTGGTATTTGGCTCTTTGGTATTTGGCTCTGCTAAGTCTACTTTTATCTTTGTTTCAACAATGTTACTAAGAAATATGCCATCTTTGAAATTTTTAATGTCATTTACTGTCTAATATTTGTTTACTTCACTGCCATTCAATGAATTTATTAATTCATTTTTACAATATTAGTTAAAACTAAAAAAAGTGCTTTACATGATTACATAAAAAAAATATTATAAAAAAACATCGAGATCTCGGTGCGAAACACAGTCACATACTAGTTAGTATATGTTTTCAGTATTGATTTTGCAACTCAATCAACAAGCTATTCGTTTTTTTTTCATTTCGAGCATGTATAGTTATTAAATTATTGTGTTTGGATTTTTAGTTATTTTCACTTACAATTTATGTTTCTTTCGAGTTAATTAAAAATTGAACTTGAATTTTTGGATTTTACAATCCAATCAACATGGTTTTCAACTTTTGTTTTACATTAAGCATGTATAATTGCAGTGTTTGGATTAGTTACTTTCAGTTGTAAATAATGTTTCTTCAAAATGCTTTTCAGACTCCGACGGCTAGTTGCCGTATTTAAAATTGGTTATAAAGGTTTCTTCCTAGTGAATAAAATTTATTTTGAAATTTTTGATTTGAAAATTAATCAATGTGTAATGTCCCGTAATTTTTATAATAATAATAATAACAGAATAATGATTAAAATTTGTTAAATAAATTATGATTTTAAAATTTAATTAGACTAATGAGTCTAAAATTTGGATCAGAATTTAAAATAGATAACTTGTAGGTTAAAAAATACGGTTTTTCAAGATTATAGATACACCATATTCGACTTATTCGTTTTTATTGATAAAATTTGTAGTGCTTTATCATGAAAAAAATCAGTAATCTTGTAAAATTCGTAAAAAAGTTACGGTAAGTCATAATTCGTTGATTCTGGACTTTTCAGAAAGCTATTTTTGTTATCTACAACTTTCGTGTTTTAAGTTTTTCAAGAAAATATCGTTTAAAGACTCAAAAAGGCTAAAACAGATCTAGTTAGAATTGGAATCGGGAAGAAGTTCAAGATTTTAAATTTTTCATGTTTGACGACTTATTAAGGATCGATATGTGTTCTAAAGTGAATTATATGTTTGTGTAACTGAGATATGTGACTATCCGTTGCTCTATATTATTGTGTAACGTTTGTTTGATTATATGGTCTTAATTATATAATGTGTAGTTATTCGAGGGGTCTGTATCATTGTGATATGTTATTAATATAATAACAAATTTTCAAAGATCTCCGGTCTTAATCATGTATAAGAATAAAAACCTGATCAGTGGGTTGTGTGATACATTGAACATAGAACTAGTTTGTGCACGTTCCGAAACACATCGATACCTTGTCAAATTTCGGTTTCACTTGACGAGGGACGTAAAATAGTTCCCCATCAAATAAGAATAGGAATCCAGTCACTTGAGAAGTGTGGTATAAAATATAAGATATCGGTCACTATCAAAGTGTGGCATGAAAAAACCCCTGATTTTTTTTTTAAAATTGAGCTGGATCAGGCCACACTTACTCTAAAATATAAGGCTTGTTTTAGACTTGAGGGACGAGTCAGACTTTCTCTAAAATATTATTTTATATCTTGTGCCTTAGCATGTGTGTAGTTTAGAAGTCAAAGGGAATAATATTTTAACTACCATATAGAATAGTTTAGATACTCAAACATATAATTTTTTTTTTACATTACATTATTACTCGTAGGAAGAAGTTGACTAACTATACGAAGTCCAATATGCTCGTGGTTTCTTGATGAAATTTTTATGTTTATGTATGTATAGTCATGGTAATACTTTTGGCGTTTAGCTCTAACGCTAATATGTTTAATTAACTTAAAATTCTAATGACAATTTGAAGTATTGTTATTTGATGTACCAAATTGACAAACCAATAAAATATAACTTAATTCTTAATTTCTTCTAATAGAATGATATACTATTAAAAAAATTATCAAATATATTATATATTTTTAAATTTATATAAAAATTCAAATTTTTTTATCCAGCCTTTTTGAAATTTCAGATTTTATCCAGCTGCGAACAGTCTCTTATCCTGATTTTTTTTAAATCAGGACTTTTATTCAAAATTTTCGAGTTTCGGAATGAGCAGGATATTTCGAGTTTCAGAATGAGCCGGATTTTCTTGAGAAAAAAGAGTTTCGTTTAATTTTCCCGAGTCTGGCTGGGCCGAACCGGGACGAATTTTTTTTTAATCAGATTTTCCGGATTATTATCCCAATCGGATCTGACTTGGTGGATCGGGTTTTTTATCCGAGTCTGAGTCTATGAGATATTAGAATTTGTAAGCGCTTCCACCAAACACGCCCTCTGACTGGGTGAGGGAATCTAATCTATAGTCAGATTCTTGAAAACCTAAAATAGGCAGTGATTAAAGGTATGGACTCCATGGTGTTTTGTACCAGGAGTATCTTCAAGCCCATTCTATCTCATAAAGGTATCAACATTATTTACATTTTCATTTTGATTTGTGTTGTTGCCATGTATATCACTCGGCTGTAGTGTATATGAAGTGTTGTACTTGGCGCAACGAGATCTTGGAATTGAAAAATGTCAAGGCATATAGCGACCTTTCTTGTAGGCTGTGCTTTTACTTGAAACGATTATATACTAGTTGCAAAATTTTGAAATTTGTTTGTGATGCAAATGCACTTATAATTGATGGAATTAATGATTGAAGTTGAGAACAGTAGGAAGAATTCCGTTCCCTAATAAGTTTATTTTCCGATATTATATTTGTTTAAAATTCAACTATCCAGAAAGGAGTTCTCATACAATGTAAATAGGCATGAATTAGGACTGAGTGATCATTTTTTGATGCAGCTTGTTGAATTTGGCAGAGATTGCAAGTGGAACTTTAACTTTGGCATCCCAGAGAGCCTGTCATACAAGTGATCTGAGCTTAAGAAGAGTTAATAGAAATAAGAGTGGACTGGATTCCCTGAGAATTGCTGCCTCAGGAAGATTTCGGAAAAGAGATGATGAGAAGATAATTGAATCATCTGATTCCAACTCTGCAAATCAGGATGGAATTATATCTCTCTTTAGACGAATACAGTCTTCTATCTCCAAGGAAGAGTCGATGACTAGAAAACAAAGTTCCAAGTCCTCTGAAGAAAAATCTTCTGCGGAATCAGTTTTGGATGTTCTAAGTCAATCGAGAAAGCAAATGAAAGGTGAGCACTGGTATACATATCATACTAGATGCAACATGCATTTTTTGTACCACTCATTTTGCTAATGAGTCCGAAGTTGCAATTTTGAGTGTAGTTGATATGATGGTTGCTTTTAGGTATAAAGACAATATATGTTTGAAATGTCTGTTATGCACAAACTCAGTCGATAAATTAACGTATTGGACTTATAGTAGATATTAAAAATTAGTATATAATACAAATATGAGCACTTCTAAATTCATCTAAATATCGATACCTCTAGTGTAGCATGTCAAAAAGTAGTTAAATATAAGATAAATAGAAAACAGAAATCTGACAATTTCTGTTTTGCCTTCAACCAAAGTAACATCATAATTGTATTTCTTCAAATGATAGTTTCATGTGGTTCATGATTGTGAACTAGTTTTATACATATTGTCGTTGCGCGAAAGACTAGTTGATCTTAGTTAGATTGCAGCTTGAATATAATTGTATCTTGGCAAGGATATATATACTTCAGGCTGGGAACTAGTTTTATACATATTATCATTACGCGAAAGACTAATTGATCTGTTTCTTTTTTATTTTTGGTGTTCATATCGCATGTCGGCTAATGTAGTTTTATAATGGAACAGTTGTTGCTAATTAAATTATTCTCGTTTGATGGCTACACTAGCAAATACTTTGAACGAAAGAGGTGAGAAGGTTTTGTCAATTAGACAAGGCCAATGGAAGAATGACGAGAAAACAGAATTCCCTTCTGTACCAGACCTAAAGTCAACTCGACCACCATCTAATTTTGTGAAAAGGTCTCCAATTCCAACTGCACCAAGCTCAAGACCAAACACTGAAGATAACAAAGCGTCACCTGATGCAGTTAGGGAAAAGGCATTAGAGTTGGAGAAAGTTGAGAAAATGAGGCTTCCTGCATTGAAGGAACTGGCAAAATCTAGAGGGCTCAAAGGATACTCCAAGTTGAAGAAGAGTGAGCTTATAGAATTATTAAGGCAGTAATGCGGAGTATTAACGGTATTTGTTTTCAGAGACCGTACTTGGATTGTTTAATTTCATTAATGTTGCACTTGTTTTCCCTCTGCCCTCACGATGCCCTGTATCTTCGGTTTCATTCATGACAAGTAGGGTTGTTCACAAACTAGTTTTATAGGGAAAGTTATTATCCCCAAATGAAAATAGCATTTAATTAAAAAACAATAATTAATGAATGGATACAGTCCTTACTGTTCATAAACAATGCTCCTCATAAATCATTACTCTTCTCCTATTTTCTCTGTTTTTGTGTTATGAAGATTTTTCGTGACCTTAGCACCCTGGTATAATTAATTTGGCGATGCTCGTAATTAAAATTAACCTGCTTATTGCTGAGCCCTATTTTACTTATTTAGCATCGTTAAAGTTGATTGGGAAAAAAAAAATCATATAATCTCAAATGAACCTTTATCATATTACATATATCAAGAGTCAAGCCCGCTCACAAAGCAGTATTCATTTTGCTTAAATGGACCAACTGTTTGGCATATAAGGCAATGGTCATATTCTAGCATTATGCGAAAGTGTGTCCAACGGTATATTGCCGGGTATATTGCCGTTTTCTGTTCACATTTTCTTCTTTTGTTTTAGGTGTGAGATTTATATAATATATCCCAAATTAATAGATTACTTTACAAGATATATCTCATTTTATTTAATAATTATAAATATGTTCAAATGTTAAATTTTAACTTTTATATAATTCATATACATATTATTAATTCATATATAGTAATATTTGTCTACTTAAATTGACTAAAAGATCCTCAACATTATATATATAAGATAATAAATTAGAAATTAATTTTAAGTCTGAAGAAAGGTAAGAGCTAGTTCCTTTTTACATGTTTATACCTCAATTAGAATTTTCAAATTATTAAGATTAATATTTTTAACTTTAAGTCAAGAAAGGTAAGAGCTAGTTCCCTTTTACATGTTTATATCTCAATTAGAGTTTCCAAATTATTAACATTAATATTTTTAACTTTTTAGTGATCATGATTTGGTGGTTGGTATGCTTTATTTAGCACTTTGTTTCTGTAATATTTACTTCCCTCTGTATAAAGGTGCTCGAGGCCTATATTCAACAAGTTGCATCTCAGGCTTTTATTCACAACAAATTTCCTCATTATTTCGTGATCTTTTTTTTGAATAACAAAAAACTGTGCTTACATCTTTTTCCTGCAAATCAGATATTAGTTGTTTGCAAGATACAGTTAGATGCATACATATTTATGCTATTAGACACTGGCTAAAATAGATATATCTTGAAATAACAAAAATCATAATTTGCACCTAAAAATCTTAATTTGGCTATACATGTCCATAGAGTGCATATCATGTCAAGCAGGAGTAGGAATATATTTAACTTGTACTAATTAAATAATTAATTAACTATTCTGGGTAGTCTGTTTCACAAGAAGTGAAGTAGAAATATTTGAATATGATATTTGATAATTTAAATTTAAAGGTTATATTTGTTATACAAAATTGTTAAATAGTAAAGTTAATCATGATTAACTTAAATTATTTAAAAATTTGAAAATAGGACATATTTATAAATAAAATTATAAATATGACATATTTATAAATGAATATTTAAAGTGGAATATATTAATAAAAAACCCTAAGAAAAAATGAAATCGAAACCAAGAGTTTGGGCCCTGGGATTTTAAAAAAAATGTAACATATGAACTTAAAGTTGAAAAGTTTCTTATAATTGATACGAATACCTTAACTTATAAGTTATTTAGATATTTGGATAATGTTAAATATAAATTAGTTATAAGTTTATAAGTTGTTTGGTAAATCATAATTTATAGGTTTATTATTTTTATTTTTTGAAACAAAATCAAATTAAAAATTACAATTTTTTTTAACATTAGCTAATAATTTTAATGCATAATATAATATAAAAAAGGAAAAAGTTAGAACCAATGATAATAACATTGGCATAACCTTAAATTATACTCCCTCTATTTCATTTTAATAATAATTTGACTTTTTTGCACTTAGTAAAAGTTATATTTTTCAAAATTTTCTTTTTCTGAATAAAAATATATAACTTAAACTTTTATTTACAAAAAGAAAATTTTAAAAATAATAATTTTTATTATGCCGTCAATGCATCTTTAGATATGTGCAGAAAAAGTATGTAAAAAACCCTTATATAAAAAATATAAATACAAAATTTATTTCATTGTTCATCATGTATAGTTACAAATTTTAATTTCCAAATTAAAAATAAAGTTGCACAATTTTTTGATTTAAAAAATCATTGAAATTTGATGAAATAGTTTAAAGTGATTTTGTTGTAGAATCACCGTAAAATCATGTATCCAAAATTACAGTAAAACCTCGATAAATTACTACCTTTGGGACCATGAAAAATTATTAATTAATCAAAATATTAATATATCGATAAATTAATAATTTATTAATTTATCGATATATTAATAATTTATTAACTTATCGAGATATATTATTTAAAATTTTATAACATATACAATTCTCAGAATAATAATTTATTTTCATATATTGAATACTTAAAATAGCATTAAGAAATATTTATTAATTTAAGTAAATTGAAATGATTCACTTATTTAGTTAGATTACTTAATATCCTAAGTTATCAAAATGGTTAAAGCCAGGGCCTATCATTTCTTGGTCCTATTTACCACAAAAATAAAAGGGATCTTATTTAACTAAATACACACAAGATGTCTTAAAACAACAATTACATTATGAACATAGTACGCCATAACTCCATATAATGCATCAAGAAAGATTATATCAATTTTAAAAAGAAGTAGGTTACAATTGTGAGACTTATTATAAAAGTCGCATCTAGAAATCTACAATTTTAATGTAATATCCAATTATTAATTTATATATTATATGGGACTTATATGCATTAATAAAAAATATTATCTTATAAATTTAGCAAAGTATTAATTTAGCATAAACGGCCCGCCTCGGGGTTAAAAGAAATTATTAATTTAACGAGGTTATTAATTTATCGAGTATTAATTTATCGAGCTTTTACTATATACGATTTTGAATCAAATTATACGATTTGACTAAAATAAAATTTAAATTATTTTATACTACTACCTATGTTCCCTCATTTCTTTACATTCTTTTTTCACTGATTGGCAGGTGTATATAAAATATAGTTCTATAACTTATTTTTAAAATTTTCTTTATTTTAATAAAAAATTAAATATTGAATTTTTATTTAAAATATTATTTAAAAAAATAATATGTGAAATTATATTGTATAGGAATCTTAAAATATGTATTGAACCATCTGTATCAAATGTAAAGATTTGAGAAGGAGAAGTAGTAATATTTAGCCGGGCTAAATAGTATTACTTATACGAAACAAAATAATACGATAATTTTTGTTTGGTTTGGTCGGTACAATAGGATGACGCTAAAACAAAATAATATGTACTACAATTTAGTCAGACTAAAAAATTATACGATTTGACGAAAATAAAATTAAAATTGAAAAATAATTAACCATTATTTCAAAATTTTGAAAAGTTTAAATATCCAAAAATGATAATATCAAACAATATTAGTTAATCCCACTGTTTCAAAATACAAGTTCCTTTTACTTTTTAGGCGTATTTTAAGGTGTATAAAAGTCATAGTTATGCATATTTTTTTAAAAATTTCTTTTCTTGAATTGAAATATTTATATATATATTTTTATTCAGAAAAATAAAATTAAAAAAATAAATTATGGAGCAATTTTTTTATTAATCTTATAATGCGCGTAAAATGTCCAAGAAAATTATATTTTGACGGAGAAAATGTATTTTAGAAAACAAAGAAATTAGGATATAGAGTCAAGTTGGTGTCCAACTAAAGGATTTTTTTATTAATATGTCCACTTTAAATATTCATTTATAAATATGTCATATTTATAATTTTATTTATAAATATGTCCTACAAATTTTTAAATAATTTAAGGTTAATGTTAGTCCCTTAACAATATGACAAGAATTACAGGGGGGTTGAATGAAATTCTTGAAACTTTTTGTTGAAATAAAAATATTCTGACTCGAATATATATATAAGTGTGAATTGATTAGCACAATGCGGAATAGTTACTTAAATGAATCAAAACACAAGTAATTAAAAATAAGAGTCTTTAAAAACTTTCTGGTGGATTTGAATGATTCCACCAGAGATATATAATATATGTCGAAAGAATTCTGTGCGCAAAAAGCTCACAGCTGCTTACAAATATTGAACAACTAAGAATGCAGAGAAATGCTAAGAATTCTGCTTACAAATATTTCTCTACTTGTATCTCAGATTGTTCCTTAGTTGCTACTTCTTGGTTTATATATCACCAAGATTACAAAGTAATGAGACACGATAATAAAATAAAAACTATCTAGTCTATTACAATGCTACTTCATTACTCTATTCCAGCATCTTTGAATATCTTCATAATAGCATGGAAATGGTAATACTTCTTTGTTCTCGAAAACCCAGTTGAATAGGCTACCACATTCCATTTACATCCACTCGACGCATGTGACTGTGTTGTCACTGTCAACAGATATTTGAATTCTTTATCCGTCGGGTTCATGATCATTCATCGGGTTGTTGATCATACGTCGTATTCATTGTTGTTTATTCGTCGGGTAGCAAACAGGCACTTGACTTCATTTCACTTATGCAGAATTACAAGACATCATCTATGTACAATTAATCAACCTATTCTGCATATCTAACTAAAGTCAACATGACTTAAGTACTACTACAGATTCTAAACAGTGTGTATGCAGAAATGTGCTACAGACTTATTGTTACATAAGCTACTCACTCGATTGATAATAAGTTATCATCCGTCGGGACTATATTGAGTCATCCGTCGGGACTATAAACCTTATCCGTCGAGTGCTACATATTTTAACTAGGTAAAAATCTACCAAGGTGTTTTGTTCATGAAATCATCAAGTACACAACATATACACAACAATCTCCCCCAATTTATGTCTACTGTAATTGTAGCCATAAATTAAGAGATACTTGATGATAACAAAATACCTTAAAAATACAACTTTTAAAAGACAGTAGATAATACTGAAAAATGCTTCAATTAACAAAATGTACAATGTTTTGCTCACAATCATTTTCAAGATGCTCCTCTAGCCTGAGCAGATTTATCTAGTTCCTTGAAGGTCTGGATCTCTTTCCAAGCTTTCTGTTGTTTTCCTCAATCTGATTTTGGAGCTGCCTGTGGAATTCCAGTTCATCAGATTCTGAGAGATTTAGCTTTCCTTGCATTTCCAAAAGAGTTTCATTGCTAGAGATGCTCAATTGGTCTTCTAGTTTGAAAAATCTTCTCACTCCTTTGTCATCCATGAACTCCATCAACCAGTAGGGCCTTAGATGCACTCTTCTCCCTGTGTAAGGAATAATTAGAGTCTTTGGGAGTGCATATTTAGCTCTAACACTCCTTAGTTCTTCAATCTTCTTCAGTACCAGTCTTCTTGCAGTAACATTGAACCCAAAGTTCTTCTTGAAGGATGAATAAACTTTTATCAGTACAGCTTGGCTTTCTTGAAGGATCCTGTGAAGTGGCCACTGAATCTCTTTTCCTCCTTTGTACTTGAACACTAACCTTTCAGGTAGGTTTCTGTATGCATCAATTCCTCTCACTTCATCTAGTTCATCTAGATAGAGGTCTAGATCAGAAAATTCTTTGATGTCACACAAGTACATGTAATCTCCCCTATTGACTTTAGATTGAGCTTTGACTACTGATTTGGATTTAAGAGGTGACATCTTCACCTTCTTGACTGCTCTTGACTTTGTTCTCTTTGGTTTGTTAGGGATTGGCAAGTAGAAGTCAGGAATTGGTATGTTCTCCCATTGTACTGGTTCATCCTTAGGCACAATAGGTTCACCATGGATGTTCCTGTAAGGATCCACCACCTTGATATCTTCAAATACCACAGAGGGTTTTGATGTTTGAGTTGTAGTTGGAGTGGATTCCTTGGGAAACTGATTCTCCAATTCCTTATCAACAATGTCCAGTTTCCTTTTAGTTCTTTTAGCCAATTCCTTGATTCCTGGAGATTTCTTCTGTTGTTCAACTTGCTTCTTTGATTCAATAATTTCAGATGGCTGAACATAAATTTATTGTGATGAATTTACAGCATGTAGCTTGGCTAACATAGCAATTTGCTCTTTTTTTTATTTAGCCTTTTTAGCATCTAGAGCAGCATGCTTCTTTTCCTGCTTCAATCTAGCCTTTTCTTCTCTCTTTGCTTGAGCAAATTGAGGATGTCCAGCCACCACACAAATTTCTTTCCCATTCCTGAAAATTTTAGCAATTCTCCTTTTTGAAGCTGAATCAGCTGGATCTTTGTTGAAAGCAATTGATTTTGACAGAAGCTTCTTTTCATCAGGCTTAGGTGTCTCATACACAGTATCCAAAGGGTTCTTCAATGATGATTTTGAGTAGTTCACCCTTGGTTTCAGAACTATTTCAGCCTTTGGAGATTTGATGCAGGATAGCTGTCTCCTTTCCAGATAGTTCATGCTCATCTCATTCACAGAAATCTTCCTGACTTGAGAGTGATGGATGGCTGACTTGACTGGCTCCTTGACTAGTTCAAACTTCTTTTGTATATGCTCATCAATTTTCTCCCAGTTGACTAAGCTCAACTTATCCTTATCAGCTGCTCTTATGTTGGCTGCTACTGCTGTTAGGGCGAAATCACGTGCTAATAATACACGCAAGTATACGCGTTCGCAAGTAATATAGAATACTTTCTAGTTCGTTCCCACAGAGACTCAGACTAATCATTGTTCAATTAAACTCACTCACAAATATATGATTACTTCTCAATGTTAAGACAATAACGCTTAGAATTGATTAACTAATTATTAACTACAATTAACTACTACAATTGAGCACTTAATTAACACTTAGAATTAACAATATTAAAACACTCATGAGATCACAACTTTATTACTACTTCCTTCAATAGTCATTGTTATTACCCTTAGCATGCAACAGTGATGATATTAATCGAATAACACGAAACTGATAAAAGCCAACTTTCATTGTACTAATACCATTCTACTAAACATCCACAATTAAGATAGAAGTTGAATAGGCATCAATTATGTTGAGTCCTTATATGTCTACAGAAATTGACAACATAATGATTTAAGAATAAGTCATTCCTTTTGATTACACAGGGCGAATAAAACGGTTAGAGTTACCCACTAATCATGCAACATCATACATGAACCTATGCTAGCATGGCAAGTTCTAAATCTCAAGATCCACCGTCGCTTCACAAGAGATTAACACCCTATCTTATATGTTCGCGACGCACATAAGACGAATAAGCACAACCAATACTAGATATCATACAATCATCACACACTAAGGTATTAAACAACTTAACTAAAGAATTCCATAATAAATCCATTACGACCCCATGATCACGATTAGCCCATGATAGCACTTATCGTCATCATGGGTTCATATGAAAACATGATAAATAAACACAGGAGAATAATAACTAAACTAATTATATTAAACCAGAGTACGTCACAAGAGCAAATAGGTTCAAAGTAAGAAAACTAGCATCCAACATTACAACGAAATAAAGAATCACAAGAAAATATGCTTCCTCTTCGTGGCGGTGTGCTAAAACGGTCTTCTTCCTTATCTCCTTCGCTCTTCGATTAATACAACGATCCAACCTTTGTGAAACGTCTCTGAAATCTACTTATATAGGAGTCCCATAAAACTCAGATTACTCAGAAGTTGGAAGCTAAACAGAAATAGGAGTCTAAAATAATTATTCTGAAATTACGACCCTACGTGGCCGCTCAGCATAGCTGAGCGGGCGCTCAGCTTCCTGCGCGGCTGCTCAGCATAGCTGAGCGGGCGCTCAGACCCTTTCTGGAAAATTGATCTGTTTTGCTCCGTTTCTTCGCTGCAATCTGCTCCTCTCTTCCCACTTACAATGCTAAACACATGCCAAGGCTTATTATTGATGAATTCTCCCCCGCAATGCAATTAATACCCTGAAATGCACAAACACTAGAAAAACGCATCAAATATACAAAATACTTGATTTCAAGACACCAATTTAAGCTATTATAAGACGCTCTAAGTGGTATAAAATGCCACTTATCACACCCCCAAACTTAAATCGATGCTTGTCCTCAAGCGTCACAGACTAAAAAACAAAATAAAAACATGCATGAATGCAATCTACATGGGATGCAGCGATCCCCCTTACTACGACCAAACCAACCAACTTACGACATCTCAACAAATGCAATTAGGCAAATAAAGATCAATCAAATCCTACAAACTAACATACAGCCAGAAACGTGGTGTGTGCAGATGCTTAACAGATATGCTTCGGAACTAGATCAATTATCATGACTCAACTATCATCAAGGCAATCACATGATTATACAAAGAATAAAAATTCTAGGCACAAAGTGACTTATAACACTTCAAGAATCCTGGAGCTTATTACGGAATCATGCTTTTTATTTATAACAAACAAATACTTATTTGACCGTGCAATGAGTGAGGTCCACAAAAGACTTAGACAATGGCATCCATGTAGCGAGCGTTAGGTTAGCGGATCCCAGACTATAAAAGCCTTAGGTCACTAGGCACAAAGTCCCCTAAGAACTTAATAACTCGAATACCAAAGAGCCCACTCGTGATCAATTATGCATTAACTCTTTATTTTTTTCTTCTTTTTTTTCTTTTCTTTTTTTTCAAAATTTCTGAGCAAGTGCGTTTCGCTCCATCTTGCTCAACCCTAGACTAATCGCATAAACATACGAGTCGACTACTAGCCATTTGACGCCTAGCCACAATTAGCAACGATTTCCATTTTTTACTCCATTTTATTTCTTTTCATGCCTTTTATCACTAAGGACCTATTATAAAATTCTAAGCATAATAAATAGATTAACCTCGAAAACCATCAAACCATAACAACAATCTAGTCCTTAAGCATTCTCTAAGACTTAGTGAAAATTCTAGCATGCATATCAACCTACACGACTCAACATTACTTGAACGCTATCACTACACTCGCATCAACATCACAAATCAATTGGTAAATCAGCGCAAAAGGGATCATGGCAAATGCATGAGCTACATGACATGATAAACAATTAAAGCTATAAAAAAAACTATATGGCAAAAATTATGCAATTATATGAACTAAACTATCATGAATATGCAACTATATGACACACACACAAAATATTCCTTAACTACCACCCCCAAACTTAAAATCTTCACTGTCCCCAGTGAAGGTAGTAGAAAGGAACACAGGGTATACCTACTCGGAGAGATCATCATCATCATCATCACCCTCAGAGGGTGGTGTATCAGGAGGCGGACATGCAGAGTCCTCACCAAAAATTGGCCACTGGATGTCAGCTCCAAGGCCTCGAAAAGCAGTCCCTAGTGCAAGGGTGAGCTCCTGAGCAAACCTGCTATGCGTCTCGTACATAGCATCCATCCTCCGTGACAGCCTCCTATACTGGGCATCAGCCATCCCAGCTCCCTCCTGAGCTCTAGAAGAACCAGCCTCATCACGCCTTGGCCTCGCCATGGTAGCACCTCGTGCTGGACGCCCTCCTGGAAGACGATAACCCAGCCCATGCTCCTCGGGCTCATCACCGGTCCACTCCTGCATCGCATGTAGAGTCCCGGAGTCAATAGGAGCGGCCGACAACTGCAACTGCTCATGAGACGGCCACTGAACTCCCACCGCTCGACAAAGCTTAGTAACCTTAGATGCATAAGGGATGTTCATGTGCTTAGCTCCCCTCAAAAACTTCAGAATTCCTTGGTAGATGAACTCACCAAGGTCCACATAGTACTCCTCATTCAAAATTCCCCACAACAACTATGCTCTCTCAACTGTGACCTCATGTGCATGCGAAGTAGGCAAAATATTAGCACAAATAAAAGCATTTCATGCACGGGCATACCTATTCATGGATATCGCCGGAAAGTGACGATACTCATTAGTTCCAGTCTTGAAGGTCCAAACTGTGCCCGGCCTACAGAGAGTAGCACAAATCAAATCCAAGTCAAAATCCTCAGCAGTCTTCTCATTCCAGTTCTCCTCCGTGGGCTTCCTCTGTCTCTGCCCAATCACACGGCGAATCGCCGCAGGGTGATAATCCACCGTCATCCCCATTTTTTCCATGCTCCATTTTTTTGATTTTTTTATGGTTTTGGATAGGTTATTAACTTCTAAGGGTTCCTGTAACAATAAATCATGGGTTGCCTCCCACGAAGCGCTTCTTTTTCGTCATTAGCTTGACGTTTTTGTACCTTCCTCAAGTTGACAATAAAACGGCACTAACCACTTCCCGGTTTGCCGTGTCCCCATAGTAGTGCTTCAAACGATGACCATTAACCTTGAATGCTTGGTCCGGATCATTCTCAAAAACCTCCACCGCTCCATGTGGAAACACAGTTTTGACAATAAAAGGTCCAGACCACCTTGATTTCAACTTCCCAGGAAAAAGTCAGAGACGAGAGTTGAATAAGAGAACTTGTTGCCCCGGCATGGATAACTTAGGATGTAGCTTCCTCTCGTGCTACCTTTTCACTTTTTCCTTGTACATTTTGTTGTTCTCATACGCTTGGAGTCGAAATTCATCAAGTTCATTAAGCTGAAGCATTCGCTTCTTTCCAGCTGCATCTAGATCCAGGTTCAACTTCTTCAACGCCCAATAGGCCTTATGCTCAAGCTTCGCAGGTAAATGACATCCCTTACCATACACCAGCTGAAACGGGGACATACCAAGTGGAGTTTTGTATGCTGTCCTATAAGCCCAAACAACTTCATCGAGCTTTAAAGACCAATCTTTCCTTGATGGACAAACAACCTTCTCTAAAATGCGCTTGATCTCTCTGTTAGACACTTCCGCTTGACCATTTGTTTGCGGATGATAGGCAGTAGCAACTCGATGATTCACATTGTAGCACTGCATCATAGAAGTGAACTTACGGTTGCAGAAATGCGACCCTTCATCACTTATGATTACTCGTGGCGTTCCAAACCTTGTGAAAATCTGCTTATGAAGAAAATTCAAGACTGCCCTTGCATCATTTATCGATAGAGCCTTGACTTCTACCCATTTTGAGACATAATCGACTGCCAGCAAGATGTACTGATTGTTGCAGGACGAAACCTCGGTTTAAGGATTAGTAAATTATAAATAAATTTGAAAAAAGAATAAAGACAAGATACAAAACTTGAGCCTTTGTTAGTATAGTGTTAGGCCCCATGAAATCGATTCCCCATACATCAAAGACCTCGACTTCAAGTATCACATTTAACGGCATCTCATCCTTTCTCGTAAGATTTCCCATTCTTTGGCAACGATCACAGCTTAAAACAAACTAATGAGCATCCTTAAACAAAGTAGGCCAGAAAAAACCTGCTTGCAGAATAGGAGCTGCCGTCTTTTCACCACCATAGTGTCCACCATAAACTGTGAAGTGACAGTCTCGTAATATCCCCTCCGTCTCACAGAATGGGATACATCTCCTGATGATCTGGTCAGCTCCCTGTCTAAACAAATACGGTTCATCCCACATATACCACTTCACCTCATACAGAAACTTCTTCTTTTGAGTTGCGGTCAGATTAGGAGGCATTATATTGCTGACAAGATATTTCACAATATCTGCGAACCATGGCTCTTCCTCCTGAACTGCGAACAACTGCTCATCCGGAAAAGATTCGTTGATCAATGTCTTATCATGTGAAGTAGACTTGGGATTCTCCAATCTAGATAGATGGTCAGCTACTTGATTCTTAGTACCTTTTCGATCCTTGATCTCTAACTCAAATTCCTGTAGCAAGAGCACCCAACGAATGAGTCTCGGCATCGAATCCTTCTTGGAAACCAAATAGCGAACGGCCGCATGATCAGTGAATACTGTCATTTTTGTCCCAAGCAGATAAGATCAAAATTTTTCAAAACCGAAGACTATAGCCAAGAGCTCCTTCTCAGTAGTGGTGTAGTTCATTTAGGCCCCATTTGAGGTCTTGCTAGCATAGTAGAACACATGAAAGAGATTATTCTTGCGCTGCCCAAGAACTGCGCCCACCGCATAATCACTCGCATCGCACATCATCTCAAAAGGCTCCGTCCAACCAGGCGTTGTAATAACTGGTACAGTGATCAAACTCTTCTTAAGAGTCTCGAATGCCGTCAAACATTCATCATCAAATTTGAAAGACACATCCTTCTCAAGCAAGTTGCACAGCGGCTTATATATCTTCGAAAAGTCCTTGATGAAACTCTGATAAAAACCCGCATGACCAAGAAAACTACGGATTCCTTTCACAGAAATAGGTGGTGGAAGATTTTCAATGACTCCCACCTTGGCTTTGTCCACCTCAAGACCCTTGCTAGAGACTTTATGCCCAAGAATAATGTCTTCACGCACCATAAAATGACATTTTTCCCAATTGAGCACCAAATTAGTTTCCACACACCTTTTTAGCACTGCACGAAGATTATTCAAACATTCAGCATACGAGTGTCCAAAGACGGAGAAGTCATCCATGAACACCTCGACATTATTTCCAATCATGTCAGAGAATATAGCCATCATACATCTCTGAAAAGTGGTCGGTGTGCCACATAACCCAAACAAAACTCTGCGAAAAGCAAATGTGCCAAATGGACAAGTGAAGGTAGTTTTTTCTTGATCCTCTGGTGCAATACAAATCTGATTATACCCTGAGTAGCCATCCAGAAGACAATAATACTCATGACCAGCCAACTTGTCAAGCATCTGATCAATAAACGGAAGAGGAAAGTGATCCTTCCTCGTGGCCTCGTTCAACTTTCTGTAATCCATGCATACTCTCCATCCTGTGACTGTTTGAGTGGGGATGAGCTCATTCTTCTCATTTTCTACCACAGTGATACCTCCTTTCTTAGGTACACATTGCACAGGGCTCACCCAAGAACTGTCAGAAATAGGATAAATGATTCCTGCATCCAGCCACTTTAGAATTTCTTTCTTCACCACCTCTTTCATGATAGGATTAAGTCTGCGTTGTTGCTCAACAGTCGGCTTACTACCCTCCTCTAGCAGAATCTTATGCATGCAATATGAAGGGCTGATCTCTTTGATGTCTGCTATGGTCCATCAAATAGCCGATTTGAATTCTCTCAAGATCCTTAAAAGCGTGTCCTCCTCACTACCTGAAAGGTCAGATGCAATAATAACAGGTAAAGTAGATGCATCACCTAAAAAAACATACCTCAAGTGTTCAGGCAATGGCTTAAGCTCCAAGGTGGGTGCTTCCTCAATTGATGGTTTGAGCTTTCCTTCAGCATTTTTGAGGTCAGAAGTACCAAAAGATTCAAACGGCATGTCTAGCTTTCGCTTCCAGGGAGAAGCATTAAGATATTGTAATTGCTCATTGCCATCCTCATCATCACTATCAAAATCCCCCACTAAGGTCTTCTCTAATGCATCAGACATTAGCATATGATCGAGTTTTGAAGTAACCGCAAAATCAATCACATCCACTTTTAAGCACTCTTCATCTTCTGTAGGCAATTTCATTGCTTTGAATACATTGAATGTCACATCCTGATCCTGCACCCGCATAGTAAGTTCACCTTTCTGCACATCTATCAAGGTACGACCGGTAGCCAAGAAAGGTCTTCCCAAGATTATGGGAATCTTCTTATCTTGCTCGAAATCCAGAATAACAAAGTCGGCAGGAAAGAAGAGCTTATCCACCTTGACTAGCACATCCTCCACTATGCTTCTTAGGTAAGTAATAGAACGATCAGCCAATTGTAGAGACATGTAGGTGGGCTTTGGATCAGGCAAATCCAACTTTTTAAAGATCGACAACGGCATCAGATTGATGCTTGCTCCCAAATCACAAAGGCACTTGTCAAAAGACAACTTGCCAATGGTGCAAGGAATGGTGAAGCTACCTGGATCTTTAAGCTTTGGAGGTAACTTTTGCTGCAGCATATCACTGCATTCTTCCGTTAGAGCAACGGTCTCAAGGTTATCCAGGTTCACCTTCCTTGAAAGAATACTCTTCATAAACCTCGCATAACTAGGCATTTGCTTCAGAGCCTCAGCGAAAGGTATATTGATGTGAAGTTTCTTGAACACCTCCAGAAACTTACTGAACTGCTTATCCAGCTTTTGTTGTTGTAATCTCTTAGGGAAAGGTGGTGGAGGATAGAGCTGTTTCTCCCCTGTATTACCCTCAGGCAGAGTGTGTTCAACAGTAGTCTTCCTGGGTTCCACCGCTTTCTCCTTTTGCTTAGCTTCTTCATCTCCAACTTCAGCTTCTCCTTCTTTTGCTTTTTCAGCATCAACAACCTTTCCAGACCTTAAGGTAATAGCCTTGACTTGCTCTTTAGCTTCCTTCCTGCCTGGCACTTCAGTGTCACTGGGAAGTGTGCCAGGTTGACGATTTAGCACTGCATTGGCTATTTGACCAATTTAATTTTCCAAGGTCTTGATCGACAATACCTGACTCTTGCACAACAGCTTAAGTTCCTCAAAATCAGCACTAGTGGGTGCAGCTGCACCTCCCTGTTGAGAATATGATTGCCTTTGAGCATATTGCTGCGGTTGCTGGAATCCAGGTGGATTGAACTGCTTACTCACACCTTGCTGATATAGTTGCTGAATAGCATTCTGATTATTACCCCAGCTGAAATTTGGATGATTTTTATTGTTAGGATGATAAGTAGCTGGCACAGGCTACTGTTGTCGCTGATAATTGTTCACATACTCAACAGATTAGTTAACAAGAGAACACTGATCCGTAGCATGAGAACCTGCACAAAGCTCACAGACCATAGCTATCTGATTGACTCCATAGGTGGCTAAAAAATCGACCTTCATAGACAGCGCTTGGAGCTGCGCTGCAATACCGGTGGCTGCATCAACTTCGAGAATACCTGCTACCTTCCCAGGTATCATCCTTTGAGTTGGGTTTTGATGTTCATTTGCAGCCATAGTCTCAATAAGATTATAAGCCTCAGTATAGCTTTTGGCCCACAAGGCTCCTCCAGCAGCTGCATCGAGCATTAACCGAGATTGGGCCCCCAAACCATTATAGAAACCAGTGATCACCATCCAATCGGGCATTCCATGATGTGGACACTTTCTCAATATTTCCTTATAGCGCTCCCAAGCTTTGCACATAGATTCTGTAGGTTGCTGCGCAAACTGAGTAAGAGCACTCCTCATAGCAACAGTCTTTGCCATTGGATAAAACTTTACTAGAAACTTTTGCGCAAGATCTTGCCAAGTAGTGATGGACCCAGCTGGTTCAGAATGTAACCAGTCCTTAGCTTTATCCCTCAGAGAGAATGGGAAAAGCCTCAGCTTGATAGCCTCATCAGTCACACCATTGTATTTGAAAGTACTGCAAATCTCGACAAAATTCCTTATGTGCATGTTGGGGTCTTCCGTCGCAGCACCTCCAAAAGAAACAGAATTCTGCACCATCTGAATAGTGCCCGGCTTAATTTCAAAGGTGTTAGCTTGGATAGCCGGATGAAGAATGCTTGACTGAATGTCATCAATTTTAGGCCGAGAAAAGTCCATAAGAGCTGGAATCGCCGGAACAATACGATCACTCATGATTACTGGCTCTTTCTGCTCACTTCCTGAATCCAAATCTTCAAAATCTATCTTCTCCGGAATATCAAGAACTTCGTCTGTCTCCTCAGCTGTATCTAAAGTCCTCTTGCGAGTACGAGAACGAGTTTGCATAAACGCTCGCTAAAGTACCCGCAACACAACCGGAAACAATAAGTAACACGTCTTAATCATTGAGTCCTAATGACCAATGATGGTAAGTACATAAACTAAAAAAATACGCCGAGTCCTCGATAGCGGCACAAAAAACTTGTTAGGGCGAAATCACGCGCTAATAATACACGCAAGTATACGCGTTCACAAGTAATATAGAATATTTTCTAGTTCGTTCCCACAGAGACTCAGACTAATCATTGTTCAATTAAACTCACTCACCAATGTATGATTACTTCTCAATGTTAAGATAATAACGCTTAGAATTGATTAACTAATGATTAACTACAATTAACTACTACAATTGAGCACTTAATTAACACTTAGAATTAACAATATTAAAACACTCGTGAGATCTCAACTTCATTACTACTTCCTTCAATAGTCATTGTTATTACCCTTAGCATGCAACCGTGATGATATTAATCGAATAATACGAAATTGATAAAAGCCAACTTTCATTGTACTTATACCATTCTACCAAACATCCACAATTAAGATAGAAGTTGAATAGGCATCAATTATGTTGAGTCCCTATATGTCTACAGAAATTAACAACATAACGATTTAAGAACAAGTCATTCCTTTTGATTACACAGGGCAAATAAAACGGTTAGAGTTACCCACTAATCTTGCAACATTATACATGAACCTATGCTAGCATGGCAAGTTCTAAATCTCAAGATCCACCGTCGCTTCACAAGAGATTAACACCCTATATTATATGTTCGCGACGCACATAAGATGAATAAGCACAACCAATACTAGATATCATACAATCATCACACACTAAGGTATTAAACAACTTAACTAAAGAATTCCATAGTAAATCCGTTACGACCCCATGATCACGATTAGCCCATGATAGCACTTATCGTCATCATGGGTTCATATGAAAACATGATAAATAAACACAGGAGAATAATAACTAAACTAATTATATTAAACCAGAGTACATCACAAGAGCAAATAGGTCCAAAGTAAGAAAACTAGCATCCAACGTTACAACGAAATAAAGAATCACAAGAAAATATGCTTCCTCTTCATTGCGGTGTGCTAAAACGGTCTTCTTTCTTATCTCCTTCGCTCTTCGATTAATACAACGATCCAACCTCTGTGAAACGTCTCTGAAATCTACTTATATAGGAGTCCCATAAAACTCAGATTACTCAGAAGTTGGAAGCCAAATAGAAATAGGAGTCTAAAATAATTATCCTGAAATTACGACCCTGCGCGGCCGCTCAGCATAGCTAAGCGGGCGCTCAGACCCTTTCTGGAAGTGTGAATTGATTAGCACAATGCAAAATAGTTACTTAAATGAATCAAAACATAAGTTTCTGGTGGATTTGAATGATTCCACCAGAGATATATAATATATATCGAGAGAACTCTGTGTGCAAAAAGCTCACAGCTGCTTACAAATATTGAACAACTAGGAATGCAGAGAAATGCTAAGAATTCTGCTTACAAATGTTTCTCTGCTTGTATCTCAGATTGTTCCTTAGTTGCTACTTCTTGGTTTATATATCACCAAGATTACAAAGTAATGAGACAGGATAATAAAACAAAAACTATCTAGTCTATTACAATGCTACTTCATTACTCTATTCCAGCATCTTTGAATATCTTCATAATAGCATGGAAATGGCAATGCTTCTTTGTTCTCGAAAACCCAGTTGAGTAGGCTACCACATTCTATTTGCATCAACTCGACGCATGTGACTGTGTTGTCACTGTCAACAGATATTTGAATTCTTTATCCGTAGGGTTCAAGATCATCCGTCGGGTTGTTGATAATCCTTCGAATTCATTGTTGTTTATCCGTCGGGTAGCAAACAGACACTTGACTTCATTTCACTTATGCAGAATTACAAGACATCATCTATGTACAATTAATCAACCTATTCTGCATATCTAACTAAAGTCAACATGACTTAAGTACTACTACAGATTCTAAACAGTGTGTATGCAGAAATGTGCTACAGACTTATTGTTACATAAGCTACTCACTCGATGGATAATAAGTCATCATCCGTCGGGACTATATTGAGTCATCCGTCGGGACTATAAACCTTATCCGTCGAGTGCTACATATTTTCACTAGGTAAAAATCTACCATGGTGTTTTGTTCATGAAATCATCAAGTACACAACATATACACAACAGTTAATCATGGTTAACTTTACTATTTAACAATTTTATATGACAAATATAACCTTTAAATTTAAATTATCAAATATCATAATCAAATAGTTCTACTTCACTTCTTCTGAAACTAAACTACCCAAAATAGTTAATTAATTATTTAATTAGTACAAGTTAAAATATATTCCTACTCCTAGCTGACATGATATGAACATGCACTCTATGGACATGTATAGCCAAATTGAGATTTTTAGGTGCAAATTATGATTTTTGTTATCTCAAGATATATCTTATTAAGGAATGAATTCATTTATTATTTACAATCATGACTTGAGTTGTGTGATACTGTATATTTTAGCCGTGTCTAATAGCATAAATATACATGCATCTAACTGTATCTTGCAAACACCTAATATATGATTTGCAGGAAAAGGATGTAAGCACAATTTTTTGTTATTCAAAAAAGATCCCGAAATAATAAGGAAATTTGTTGTGAATAAAAGCCTAAGATGCAACTTGTTGAATATCTATCTATTACTATTATATAAAATACGAAATATTGAAAGTTTTGGTACGGTACGGTACCAGTTTTTTGGTACACGCTGAATTTACTGAATTATCCTTATTTTACTTAAAAGTTTTATTAGTCTTAGGAATCGAATTATAATAGAAAAAGAAATAAAAATCATTTTCAATTATAACACGTTACCTTTTTTATTTTTCTAAATTAAAACAATTTTTTTAAATATCACACCCTTAGTAATCGAATTATAATTGAAAAAGAAATAAAAGTCGTTACCAACTATAAAACATTACCTTTTTATTTCTCTCAATTAAATAACTTCTCTAAATATCACAGACAGGTTTATTAAATAAAATATAATAATAATATTATAACCACCAATAACTAATAAATTACATCTTTCAACTACTTAATTGTTTATTTTATTTAATTATTATTTTAATTAAAGACTTTGTTAAGCTCATTGACTTTAACAATCAATAAATTCTTAACTGCTTTACAAAAATAACTTAGCATCATCATCCCTATTCCTCGACAACAATAACAATCTCATCTCATAATGCAAAACCCTCACTTCTTGAAATAACGCAAAAGTCAAAATCATCTGCAGCTATAACCAGTATGTAACAGCTCGCACTTCCGGACTATTAAATCTAAATTGAAAACTAATAAAAAATACAATTACTAATCGAAATTCAATTACAAAGGTTACTATTACAAATGCGCAGCTAAAATCGGAAGTCCAAAAGTCAATCTACTCCAATACTAAGTGTTATTCCCAGTGGACTAACAATGAGATTTACAGAATGGGGGTCGAATGTAAATATCAAAACTTTTTCAAGTTTTGAGCAGTTTCTAAGGCTAAGTGTTTTTGAGAACAAGTGTGTGAATTGCTTGAAGCTAATACAGACAGATATATATTCAAACACAAATATAAAGAACACAAAGAACTTAAAAACTTTTCTGGTGGATTTGTTGTTCCACCAGAGATGTGTTATTTCAGAAAATCTGTGATTTTAAAGAATTAAATCACAGCTGCTTCTTAGTACAAACTAGATGATTTTCTCTCTGGATATTTCTAAACAACTCAGGAAAATTCTTATCTAATTACTAGCTGCTACTTGGTTTATATATCACCAAGTTTACAAGTGAAGATAAAATTGTAAAATATAATTAAAAAGATTCTTCACATGTTTCTTCTTCATTTCTCTGTCAAATGCAATTTAGGCTTGGCTGTAGATCTTTGAATACTTCCTTGTTTGCATCAGAATGGAAATGCTGCATTTTCTTGATTCCTCCTAGAGGCTTCCACATTCCAGTTTGTCTCTGTCAACCCATGTGCCTCTGTCAGCTTGTGAATTGTCACTATCAACTGCTAATGAACTAAGCATCCATTGAAGCTTTCATCCGTTGATGCCTTATCCGTTGAGGCTTTATCCGTTGAAGCTTTATCCGTTGATGCATTATCAGTTGAAGCCTTTATCCGTTGAAGCACTTATCCGTTGATGGATATTATCCGTTGAAGCATTAGAGACATCCGTTGAAGCTTTGTTTCTTATCCGTTGAAGGTCTTCAATATCCGTTGATACTTCTTCACTTATACAAAATTACAAGGCATGAAATATTTACAATTAGCCCTCCTATTTGCATATCCACTAGTAGTCAACATGACTGATAATTTCCTACAACATCTAAGAATTACAACTTGAATCCAGAGAATGAAATGTGCTACAATACTAAACTTATTGCTAAGTAAAGCTACTCCTTCAACGGATAGCCAAGATGGTCTTATCCGTTGAGGCTACAAACACTAGATTTCTACTTAAGTGTTTTGTTTAACTTATCATCAAACTAATACACATATTCCTAACAATCTCCCCCTATTTATGTCTACTAGAACTATAGGCATAAATTTGGGTTTAGCTTGATGATAACAAAACACTTGACAAATATATAAACTGTAATAAAGCAGAAATTCAAAAGTGCTACAAAAATGTGTATGCTGAGATGGAATTGAAGAATTACATTGTTTCCAAGGGTGCTCCTTTAACCTGAGCAGATTAGTTTCTTTTCCTTTGATTCCTTATTTTCTTTCCTAGCCTCCTGTCATTCTCCTCTATTTGAAGTTGAAGTTGTCTGTAGAATTCAGCTTCATCTTCTTCATTGATGTCCAACTTAGATTACATATCCTTGAGAGTTTCATTACTGGCAATCTTGAGCTGATCTTCAATTCTGAAAAATCTTCTGACTCCTTTGTTGTCTCTGAACTCCATCAATAGATGAGGTGATTTGTGAACTGTAATTCCTCTTTCTTGAATGAGTAATGTTCTAGGCAAGGCATTGGACTCCCTCCAAGTTTCCTTATATTGGTAATCTTGTTGAGAATCTCAGTCTTGGCAGTTCTGGTAAAGCCAGAATCCCTTTGTATGGCTGAGTAGACTCTAATCAAGGTAGAGTAGCCTTCATTCAGAATCCTGTAGAGAGGCCAAGTTCTTTCCCCACTTCCTTTGTATTTGAACACTAGTCTTTCTGGTAGCTGTCTGTAGGCAGCTATTCCCCTTACTTCCTCCAGCTCATCCAGATAGAGTTCAATGTCTGAAAATTCTTTTATGTCACAGATGTGAACATAATCATCCTTAGAGGCTTGAGGCTTAGGCTTAGGCTTCTGTGTGAATTTGATTGAGGCTTTAGAGGGTGTTGATTTGATTCTTCTTTTCTGCTTCTTTGATGGTGGAGAAGAGGTTAAGAAGGTGGGAAATTTGATGGTGTCCCAATCAATTGGTTCCTCCTTAGGAATGATTGTTTCACCATGAATGTTCATGAAGGAGTCAGGCACAATGGGTTCAGGAATAGAGGGTAGTGGTTTGGATATTGATTGGGTTTCTTCAGTCTCATCTACCATCTTTCTCTTTGCATTGGCCTTCTTTCTGTTCCCTTTCTGCCATTCTTCTCTTTCCTTACTTCTTTCCTCCATATCAGTATTAACCATGTCCCCATAGCTTCATCTTCACTTTTGTCTTCAATTTCTTTCTGTTCTTCAGCCTGACTTGACTTTAGCTGTTTTTCAAGCTTTGCTTGTGCTCTTTTGTCAGCCTTTAGCTGTTTGGCTTCTTCCTTCAACCTTCTGGTTTCTTCCCTCTTGGCTATTGAGAATTTGGGATGTCCTTGCATCACACATATGCTCTTTCCCTCTCTGAAGATAATAACCATGTTCCTCCTTACAGCCGCATCCATGGTCTCTTTGTGCTTTGTGATACTTCTACCCAAAAGCTTGTCTTCATCAGGCTTTGGAAGAGGAAAATCCACTCATTTCATCTGAGCAAGGCTTAGAGGATTCTTTGTAGAGTCCTTATTGGATCTGTTGTTGGGCTTGAGAACCATAGATTTCAGATTCTTGGAAGAAGTCTCTCCAACCTTATTCCTCCCTACTGGCTTGAGCTCCATAATAATTGATTCCACTTTTGTGCTATGCTTCACAGATTGTGATTGAGAAGTTGTAGAATCAAAAATTTGTTGCATCTTTTCATCAATCTTCTTCCTTTGCTCTTTGACTTCCAATTCAGCTGCTACTATCTGGATTAGATCAATTCCATCAAGCTTTCCTTTGATTTGAATAATTGGAGAAGTGGTGATGGCAAGAACTAGCACTTGAGAAATTTGAACTGTTGTTGATGGCTCTCCTTCCCCTTCCCCTTTATTCTCCCCCTTTTTGTTATCATCAAGGGTAGGGGTCAAGCCTTGTGCTTTTGCCAGCTGCATGAGTAGATTTGTTTGAGTTTGTTGATTCTGAAGAATAGTGACCATAGAGTCTTCAATGATCTGAACTCTGGTTTCCAATCTGGCCAGCCTCTTGTCAGCATCAGATTCTTTCCTCAGTCTCCCCAATAAATCTTGCATAGTACCATAAGGTATGACTGAATCAAACTTCTCAGCATTGTAGGATTTTAGATCAGCAATGTCCTGCTTGAGCTCATCCACACTTAGATTCTGTTTGAAATGCTGCAACTGCAAGAGATGCAGAGATTCCGGATGAGCTTGAAGTATTGCCTTGGTACCAGCATCTGTAGTCTCCTGAAGGGCCTTCTGAATTGTCATGACTTGTCTGACCAAAGTGACACCAAACTCTCCTGGTGTTGATGCTTTTGCCCATACCCATTCAGGAAGATTTGGAACAGAACTTGGGCCTGCTACTCCCCCTAAGTTCATGCTCTCATCCAAAGAATCAGAGTCATCATCATTAGAATTTACTCCAAATTCTTCAGATGGCTCACCAGCTGGAGAAGGCAGCCTATTAACAACAGCTTTGTCTCTGAGAAGAGATTCGGAAGTGTGTACAATGTTTAAAGTCTGTTCTGCCTCCACATTGCCCTGAGCAGCCAATAATTGATAGGCTGAAACAGGATGAGTAAAAGTGTCAGCATCCAAGGAAATATTATCAATTACAGCTTTGTAATGTTACGGAAATTGTCTTTCCTTTTCTGCATCATCCACTGTCATTGACTCACTAGCAATGGCTGGATCCACCCTTATAGCTTCTGTACCTGCCTTTCTCTCATTTTCTCTATGTTCTTGCATCAGGGGCTCCCCCTGGCTCACACACACCCTCACACCCTCTCCCTCACCTTCTAAGGTGGCACTACTCTCACTCACTTTTGCCATGCTGGAAGAAATAGCATGCATATGGTGACTCTCAACCTCTCCTTTTGCCTGGGAGCAACCCAGCCTCTCACTCAAAAGATCACTCCCTTCCCTCAAACCTAAAAGTGATTGTACAGTAACCATGTCCTTTACAGTTGGAATTGTTTCTATTATGTGTGTAGAGATCATCAACGGATAGGGAGTATCCGTTGAAGTGGAAACTGATGGTATCAACGGATAACTGCTGTTAAGCTTATCCGTTGAAGAACAACCACTTGTCAACGGATGAGAGATATCCGTTGAAGAAGGAAAAGATGTAGATATTGAAAGTGACACAATTGTTGAATCTGTGTGAATTAATTTTAAGTGAGGTAACACAGATTCTTCAACTACATTTGAAAAAATTGGCTGATGATCCAACAAATCATCTAAAAGATGATGATCATCAGGTTTTGAGTGGGGCTCCTCCCTGAGTTTTAATGAGGGAGAATCAGGAATTGATGTGAATATCATATCCACATCCAGAGAGGGTGATGGAGAGTTTGATGATTGGTGTGTTTCTATTATGAGAGAATGGGACTGTGACTCCACATTTTCTGGAATCACATCAAGCTGAATTTGAGAAGGCACAGATACAGGTGGATGTATCTGTGTTGTGTGTGCCCCTTGTGTGGAAACTAGGGTCTTGGCCTTCTTCTTCCTTGAAAAGGCTTTAATTGGTGAATGTGTGGCTTCAGTGTCCCTCCCTCTTTTGGTTTGTGTCCCTGGTTGGGGACTATTTTCAATAGTTGCACCCTTTTGGGAGGATGCAACTAGGGATGTGTTTGACTCCTTTTAAACCACCACAGTCTTTTGAGAGACTGTGGCTTGGCTGGCTTGGGTACCACTCACCTCTCCCACCTTATCCTGGGGGGTTTCTTGATGTTCACCCCTCCCCTCACCACTCACACCCTGTTCACTCCCTTCAGGGTTTATGGTAGTTGTTACAACTGTTGTCTTTTGAGAAACAACAGAGGTAGTTTTCTTTGACTTGAGTTTTGAAACTTTAGTTTTGGTGGCTTTGGTAGGAACCTGTTTGGACAAAGACACAGATTCCATGGCCACACTAGAAGGCAAAGAAACAATGGGGTTAGAAGTAGTAGGAGTTATAGAAGTGTTTACCTCACTTACCTGTGGTGCATTCATGATTGGCAAATATACCAATGGCACCTGGCTGTTGAGGTTCATTCTCACAAGGTCTGTAAGGACCCTTTTCTCTTGTGCCCAGCATTTGAGTTTATTATTCTCATTTGATATGACCAATCCTTCAGCAACATGGTTAGCCAATAACATAAAGAATCTAGCATAGTAGATGTTATGTGGTCTATTAGCTTTGTTACCTAATCTGGAACCTAATTCTAGCATGACACAGTTGCTAAAATTAAAGTACCTATCAGAAACTAGCATATAGAGCATATTAATAAGAGATGAAGTTATGGCATCAAAATTGCTAATCTTCCCAGAGAAAACCTTGATAAAGGCATCTCCAAGAAAACTCCATTCTTTCCTAAGGCCTTTCCTTCTAATACTACCTAAACTAGCAGAATCAAAAGCATAGCCTATGGAATCTAACATAGCAGATACATCTTTATCAGTGTGTGGTGTCATGGCATTATTCTTAGGCAACTTAAAGCAAGACTGTATATCATCACAGTTAATGCAATAATCCTTACCTTTGAGAGAGAAGGCAATAGTCATATCTGTGGAGTTGAACTCTGCAGTTGTCCAAATCTCCTCAATCACCTCACAGTAGATGGTTGGGGCTTCCAGCATTGTATAGCTTAGTTTGCAGTTTTTGATGAAGTCCATCATCTTGTGATAATCAGAATGAGCTTCATTCTTTTCAACCAAGGCTACGAAATTATTCTTTTCATAAACAAATCCTGTTTGAGACGTAATTTTGACTACTGGTGCCATTGTTGTGAGTAGAGGTTGCAGAGAAAAACTTGAGAATTTTGGAGAGGAGTATAAAAATTGCAAGAAAGCGTAAAGTGAAAATAAGAGTTCAATGGGCTTTTATACTTTCTTGAATTAAAACGTAAATAAAATGATTAAATGATACTTTTAAGTAAATTACAGCCGTTTAAGAATAAAGAAAACTGTAGAAATTCTGAAAACTGCCTTTAATACAAATATATACAATAGTGTATATCTGTATCAACGGTTAAGTAAAAGAATCAACGGTTGTGACTCACTTAAAGTAACTGATGTGACACTTCAACGGATAAGGTAAATAGTTATCCATTGATGATCAACACTATTTTATCCGTTGAGGGATAAAATTACCAGAAATGTATTTGTCTTTCAACGGATAATGATTATCCGTTAATAGAACAATTTTGGCTTTCAACGGATAGGGAATATCCGTTGATAGAATAAGTTTTACTAAAAGCCAACTTTATTCTTGCAGCAAATGCATTTCAGGCTTCAAAGCAGATTATATAGAGGACATAAATTTATGAATAATTAAGCATACCTAGCTCACTTACTAATCTTGTGAATGTTGATTCATCAAGTGGCTTGGTAAATATGTCTGCAATCTGCTTTTCACTTGGAACAAAATAAAGTTCCACTGTACCTTTCATCACATGTTCCCTAATGAAGTGGTACTTGAAGTCAATGTGCTTGGTTCTTGAGTGCTGCACTGGATTTTCAGTAATGGCAGTGGCACTTGTGTTGTCACAGAATATTGGAATTTTTTCAACAGTCAAACCATAGTCAAATAGTTGATTCCTCATCCATAGTATCTGTGCACAGCAACTACCAGCAGCAATGTACTCAGCTTCAGCTGTTGATGTAGAAACAAAATTTTGCTTCTTACTGAACCATGACACAAGCTTGTTCCCTAGAAATTGACAGGTGCCAGTTGTGCTTTTCCTGTCTATTTTACAGCCTGCATAATCTGCATCTGAGTAGCCAATTAGATCAAAACCAGACTCTCTAGGGTACCAAATTCCTAGATTTGGAGTCCCTTTGAGATATCTGAAGATTCTGTTAATAGCCACTAAGTGAGATTCTTTAGGGTCAGCTTGAAATCTAGCACAGAGACATGTAGAAAACATTATATCAGGTCTACTAGCAGTTAAATATAAAAGTGAGCCAACCATGCCTCTATAACTTGAAATATCCACAGACTTTTCAGCCTTGTTTAATTCAAGCTTGGTGGCAGTGGTCATGGGAGTTTCTGCAGATGAACAATCCATTAAGTCAAACTTCTTTAAAAGATCATAAATGTATTTGGTTTGACTAATGAAAATTCCATCACTAACTTGTTTAACTTGTAAACCAAGAAAATAAGTTAGCACTCTCATCATGCTCATTTCATATTTACTTTGCATTAACTTAGCAAACTTTTTACAAAGCTTATCATCTGTAGATCCAAATATAATATCATCTACATAAATTTGAACAAGTATTTTAGAGCCATTAACATTTCTAAATAAGAGAGTTTTGTCAACAGTACCTCTTGTGAAGTGATTATCTAGAAGGTATTTTGACAAAGTCTCATACCAGGCTCTAGGTGCTTGCTTTAGTCCATAGAGTGCTTTCAATAGATAATAAACATAGTCTGGAAAGTTTGGATCTTCAAATCCTGGAGGTTGGCTTACATAAACTTCTTCCTCCAATTCCCCATTTAGAAATGCACTCTTGACATCCATTTGATAGACTTTAAAATTGGCATGAGCTGCATAGGCTAGAAAGATTCTGATGGCCTCAAGTCTGGCAACTGGAGCAAATATTTCATCAAAATCTATTCCTTCTTGTTGAGAATAGCCTTTAGCAACCAATCTGGCTTTATTCCTTATGACAATGCCATTTTCATCCATCTTGTTTCTGAATACCCATTTTGTGTCAATAGAACTCTTGTTCTTTGGCTTGGGTACCAGCTTCCATACTTTGTTCCTTTCAAATTGGTTTAGCTCCTCTTGCATTGCTAAAATCCAATATGGATCCAATAGAGCTTCTTCCACTCTCTTAGGTTCCTCCTGTGATAGAAAGCTACTATACAGACATTCATCTTGAGTAGCCCTTCTAGTTTGCACTTTAGATGTAGCATCACCAATGATCAGTTCAAAAGGGTGATTCTTGGTCCATTTCCTTTGAGGTGGTAAATTAGCTCTAGATGAGGTTGCCTCAGTATTGTCATGATGTGAGATAGAATTTTGATTGGTTGAAACTCCCCCTGAGTTGCTGATCCTTTGAAAGGAATTGGGAGCTCTATCAACTGATGAAATGAATTGATTATCCGTTGACAGACTGTGATCAACGGATGCTTCATTATGAACTTCAATGGATGATACACTTTGTCTTTCAACGGATGCTGCATTGCTTCTTTCAACGGAAGCTGAATTATGACTTTCAACAGATGCAGCATTCTGTGCATTATCCAAAGGCAGATTTTGAATTCTTCTTGAGATGCCTTCTTCATCATTCTCATCTTCACTATCATCACAATATATCTCAATGTTGTCAAATTTGAGTCCTTCATGATGTCCCTCATCTGTTAGTCCATCAATCTTTTTATCATCAAACATAACATGCACAAATTCCATGACAATGTTGGTTCTTAGATTGTAGACCCTATATGATTTTCCAGCAGAATAACCAACAAATATTCCTTCATCAGCCTTTGCATCAAACTTTCCTTTGTGATCAGATTGATTCCTTAAGATGTAACATTTGCAACCAAAGACATGCAGAAAGTTTAAAGTTGGTTTTCTTCTCTTGAATAATTGATAGGGAGTCATGCCTTTTGCCTGATTGATTAGAGAAATATTCTGAGTGTAACATGCACAGTTAACAGCCTCAGCCCAAAAGTAAGTTGGGAGTTTTGACTCTTCAAGCATTGTCCTTGCAGCTTCAATTAGTGATCTGTTCTTCCTTTCCACCGCACCATTTTGTTGTGGGGTCCTTGGAGCTGAGAACTCATGCATGATCCCATTTTCTTCACAGAACAACTTCATGGTTAAATTCTTGAACTCAGTTCCATTGTCACTCCTAATATTCCTTACTTTGAAATCAGGATGATTGTTGACTTGCTTGATATGATTGATAATGATTTCACTAGCTTCATCCTTTGATCCAAGAAAATAGACCCATGAAAACTTAGAGAAATCATCAACAATCACTAGGCAATATCTTTTCCTTGAAATTGACAATACATTGACTGGTCCAAAAAGATCCATGTGTAGCAGTTGTAATGGTTCATCAATTGCAGATTCAAGCTTCTTACTGAATGATACTTTCTTTTGCTTTCCTTTCTGACAAGCATCACACAGTCCATCCCTTGTGAATTCCACTAGAGGCATTCCTCTAACTAAGTCCTTTTTGACTAGATCATTCATTGTCTTGAAATTCAAGTGGGACAGCTTCTTGTGCCATAGCCAACTTTCAACTGCACTTGCTTTGCTGAAAAGACAAGTAATGGATTCTGCATCTGTAGAGTTGAAGTCAGCTAAGTACACATTCCCTTTTCTAACTCCAGTTAGAACCACTTTATTGTCCTTTTTACTTGTGACAATACAGGCTTCAGAATTGAAGGAAACATTATTCCCTCAATGATGACATTTTCTTTTGTAATCAAGCCATATCCCATAGTGAATCCTTTGCTGTCATCTCCAAAGGTTATGCTAGGGCCATCTCTCTCTTTAAACTCTGTGAGCAGGGTGAAATCTCCTGTCATGTGTCTTGAACAGCCACTGTCCAAGTACCATAGATTCCTTCTTTTTCCCTGCACATAACAAAATCAATCAAGTTGATTTTGGTACCCAAGCTTCCTTGGGTACAACCTTGTTAGTCTTTTTCCTAAACTTCATTCCTCCTGCATCTTTTGACTTAGGTAACTTTGAGTCATCCTTGATCTCATATGTGGTTGGTTGAAGTGTAGGGTTAGTCACAGAATCATTTAACACATTTGATTGATAATGCATAGATTGTGCAAACATGTTATTCCACATAGGCATATTGTATAGCATGTGAGGCATACTAAATGCAGTAAAATAAGGATTATTAATATATGGCATGTTTGCAAAATGTGCATGAGGATTCTGATGAGACATAACAGGCATAGCATGCAGATGTGACATAGACATGTTAGGCATGGAGGGATTTGAAGACAAGGGAGCATTTTTAACAGATTTGCAATTATCAGATAGGTGATTAACACTTTTACAATGCACACAGCTTTTTGTAGGAGCATACCTATCAGGTGTGTAATTGTTATGTTTATTAATCCCTACCTTCCCATTTCTTTTAGATTTTCTTTTAGTTTCCTTCTTGTCCTCAACCAACTTAAGCCTATTTTTCAGCTGATCTAAAGTCATGTGTCCTATATTCACCTTACTGACATCTTTGGATGTGCTAGCTCCTTCTTTGAAAAAGTTCTTGAGAGTTGAATCATTCTTCTTATTGAGATTTTTATTTTTAAAATTACTTGCTTGTTTTAATTGATGAGCCTTCAACGGATGCTCCTTTTCTTCCTTCAACGGATAACTTTCATCATCCGTTGATTCCACATCCGTTGACAATCCATCAATTAATTCTAACTCCTTTTTGTTTTTCTTCCAGGCATCCTCACAGAATGATTCAATTCCCTGAACCTTGGCAATCTAAACACTAACATCCCTAGATGTTTTCCAGGCCTTGATTACCTCTTGCTCACTTTCTAACTGTTTAGAAAGAATTTCTACTTTCTTAACAGCTTCTTCTAGTTCACTTTCAACAGTCAAGCATTTAAGTTTAATCTTTTCAAGCTCAATTACCTTATTCTCTAACACAACATTCCTATCACTTAAAAACACATTATTCTCTTTGATCCTAGTGTTTTCTTTAGCTAGTGATTTAAGGGAAACACACAAATGATATAATTCATTGGACATATCATTTATGGCTTCATTGCATTCATGTTGAGAAAGCTGAGAGAGATCAGTAGTAATTACCTGGTTGCTTGATGAACTAGTTTCATTTTCATCAGAATTAGCCATCAGGGCTAGGTTGACATATTCCATATCATCATCTTCATTGACCCCATATGCTGTCCAATCATCTTGAGTGAGAAAAGCTCTTTCCTTTTGTTTGAGCAAATCAAAATACTTCTTTTTATAATCAACTTGCTCAAATTTCTTTTTATCAGAGGTTGGCTTCCTACATTCACTTGCAAAGTGTCCACTAATGCCACAGTTGTAACATTTGAACTTTGATTTGTCCACCATGTTTTTGTTTGGCTTAGTGAATTTTGTATTTTTCCTGAACTTCATCTTTGCGAACCTCCTGGACAGAAAAGCCAGATGTTCATCAATATCATCAGAGTCATCCTGACTGGAATTGTCTTCATCCTCAGCTACTTGCTCTTTACCCTTGCTTGATTCTGATTGGCTTGTGCCAATTTTGAGACTTGGCATTGTCTTTTCCTCATTCCTGACTTCAACCTTCTCACTGTCAGCTACAAGTGCAACTGATCCTCCTTTTCTCTTTCCCTTTTCCAACAGCTCATCTTGCTCCATCTCAAGTTCATATGTCTTCAAAATTCCATATAATCTTTCAAGTGTGAAGTCCTTATAATCTTGAGAATTTCTTAGAGAAACAGTCATAGGCTTCCATTCCTTTGGTAGAGACCTTAGAAATTTTAAATTGGAGTCCTTGACTTGGTACACTCTCCCATACAGCTTTAATCCATTCAACAGTTTCTGAAATCTGTTGAAGGTATCATTCAATGATTCTCCTTCTTCAAAGTGAAAATATTCATACTGTTGAATGAGAAGCTGCATTTTGTTTTCTCTAACTTGCTCAGTGCCTTCACAGATAAGCTGCACAGTATCCCAAATTTCCTTAGCAGTTTGGCTGTTGATGACATTGTCAAACATATCTTGATCCAGGCCATTAAACAGAATGTTCATGGCTTTCTTGTCCTTGTGGACCTCTTCAATATCTTCAACAGTCCATTCTGCCTTTGGCTTAGGAATAGACTGTCCAACAGCAACTGTTGCAGTAGCAGCTGTGGCCACCTTGTGTGGGATGTGAGGACCATTTTCAATGCAGTTGATGTAGCTTTCATCTTGAGAGAGAAGATGTAAATGCATCTTCACCTTCCAGTGATGATAGTTATCTCTTTCCAGGATTGGAATCTTTACACCAATATCCTTCTTACTCATGATGTTAGCAGAATAGATCTTCAAACTCTTTGTATGTTAAGAGCAGGCCCTGATACCAATTGTTATTCCCAGTGGACTAAAAATGAGATTTACAGAAGGGAGGTTGAATGTAAATCTCAAAACTTTTTCAAGTTTTGAGCAGTTTCTAAGGCTAAGTGTTTTTGAGAACAAGTGTGTGAATTGCTTGAAGCTAATACAGACAGATATATATTCAAACACAAATGTAAAGAACACAAAGAACTTAAAAACTTTTCTGGTGGATTTGTTGTTCCACCAGAGATGTGTTATTTCAGAAAATCTGTGATTTTAAAGAATTAAATCACAGCTGCTTTCTAGTACAAACTAGATGATTTTCTCTCTGGATATTTCTAAACAGCTCAGAAAAATTCTTATCTAATTACTAGCTGCTACTTGGTTTATATATCACCAAGTTTACAAGTGAAGATAAAACTGTAAAATACAATTAAAAATATTCTTCACATGTTTCTTCTTCAATTCTCTATCAAATGCAATTTAGGCTTGGCTGTAGATCTTTGAATACTTCCTTGTTTGCATCAGAATGGAAATGCTACATTTTCTTGATTCCTCCTAGAGGCTTCCACATTCCAGTTTGTCTCTGTCAAACCATGTGCCTCTGTCAGCTTGTGAATTGTCACTATCAACTGCTAGTGAACTAAGCATCCATTGAAGCTTTCATCCGTTGATGCCTTATCCGTTGAGGCTTTATCCGTTGAAGCTTTATCCGTTGATGCATTATCAGTTGAAGTCTTTATCCGTTGAAGCACTTATCCGTTGATGGATATTATCCGTTGAAGCATTAGAGACATCCGTTGAAGCTTTGTTTCTTATCCGTTGAAGGTCTTCAATATCCGTTGACACTTCTTCACTTATACAAAATTACAAGGCATGAAATATTTACAATTAGCCCTCCTATTTGCATATCCACTAGTAGTCAACATGACTGATAATTTCCTACAACATCTAAGAATTATAACTTGAATCCAGAGAATGAAATGTGCTACAATACTAAACTTATTGCTAAGTAAAGCTACTCCTTCAACGGATAGCCAAGATGGTCTTATCCGTTGAGGCTACAAACACTAGATTTCTACTTAAGTGTTTTGTTTAACTTATCATCAAACTAATACACATATTCCTAACACTAAGATCCTCGAACTCCAATGCTATCCCACTCGAAGTCGACGAAACCTGAAAATATAAGTAATGAGCTATACAGCCCAGCAAGAAACCAATCGATCCAACTAGTTGGCCAAGAAACATGTACACATATAACAAAATACGACATTCTATACGATACAGTATACGAAACAAACACTTAAATACATATTCTTATTCTTATTCGATACACAGAATACACATATCACATAAACAACAATAATTCAAAACCCGTAATTCATGCCACGACCACTATAACCCGGTGATAACGGTCCTAAATTTTCAAAAACCTGTCACTACAATCCGTTGACTACGGTCCTAAGTTCTTATTCGATATTTTCACAAACCATGGCACAAATCAGAGATCTCAAATTATCGTTTAGACACCACATATATACAACAATACGTATACTTGTAACACATAATACATTCAAAAATATCATCACTTAGCCCATGTTTTGATAATCAAATATAGACGTATCACACAAGTTTGAAAACACTAGCAAGATCGATCGAAAACTTACTTCCAACTCTGACCAGATCTGAATTTAGCCTTTTTGACCCTCTAAACGACGTTATCTTGAAAAACACGAAACATGAAAGTTGAAGAGAACGAAAAGACATTTCCGAAAAGTCTACGATCACTGAATTTCTGACTTACGATAAATTTTCTACGAATTTTATAAGATTTCTGATTTTTATGGCTAAAAGCCCTACGAATTTTAATACAAAAAGCGAGGAAAACGGATATGGTGTATTTATAACATTACAAAACCCTATTTCTTAACCTACAAGTTATCCATATTAGAATCTGATCCAAATTTTAGGCCCATTAGTCTAATTAAATTTTAAATCCTAGTTCTTATCTAATTTTAATCCTTTTTATTCTATTATTATATTATTAATCGAATTCTAAAAATTACGGGATATTACATACTATCCTCCTTAAAAAGAATTTGTTCCCCAAATTCACAACAAACCTATATGTCTACGCCGTCTAATATCTTATAGGTCAAACTTAACTATGGTCCACAAGATCGAACCCTAGGCAATGTACTAGTCCCATACCTAACACATTCCGAAGGACAGCCCGCTCGGATACCAACTGTAACAGCCCGCACTTCCGGACTATTAAATATAAACCGAAAACTAATACAAAATACAATTACTAATCGAAATTCAATTACAAAGGTTACTATTATAAATGCGCAGCTAAAATCGGAAGTCCAAAAGTCAATCTACTCCAATACTAAGATCCTCGAACTCCAATGTTATCCCACTCGAAATCGACGAAACCTGAAAATATAAGTAATGAGCTATACAGCCCAACAAGAAACCAATCGATCCAACTAGTTGGCCAAGTAACATGTACACATATAACAAAATACGACATTCTATACGATACAGTATACGAAACAAACACTTTCGATACATATTCTTATTCTTATTCGATACACAGAATACACATATCACATACACAACAATAATTCAAAACCCATAATTCATGCCACGACCACTATAACCCGGTGATAACGGTCCTAAATTTTCAAAAACCTGTCACTACAATCCGGTGACTGCGGTCCTAAATTCTTATTCGATATTTTCACAAACCATGGCACAAATCAGAGATCTCAAATTATCGTTTAGACACCACATATATACAACAATACGTATACTTGTAACACATAATACATTCAAAAATATCTTCACTTAGCCCATGTTTTGATAATCAAATATACACGTATCACACAAGTTTGAAAACACTGACAAGATCGATCGAAAACTTACTTCCAACTCTGACCAGATCTGAATTTAGCCTTTCTGACCCTCTAAACGACGTTATCTTAAAAAACATGAAACAAGAAAGTTGAAGAGAACGAAAAGACCTTTCCGAAAAGTTCAGGATCACTGAATTACGACTTACGATAAATTTTCTACGAATTTTACAAGACTTCTGATTTTTATGGCTAAAAACCCTACAAATTTTAATACAAAAAGCGAGGAAGACGGATATGGTGTATTTATAACATTACAAAACCCTATTTCTTAACCTACAAGTTATCCATATTAGAATCTGATCCAAATTTTAGGCCCATTAGTCTAATTAAATTTTAAATCCTAGTCCTTATCTAATTTTAATCCTTTTTATACTATTATTCTATTATTAATCGAATTCTAAAAATTACTAGATATTATACAATAGTTATCGCATATATATTTTTTACGGTGTCCACATTAAAAAATATTTGTTTTATATATTTTTTAGTATTAATGTAAACACAAATATACTTAAAGTAAGTATTATCTTACAATTCAATTACGTAAATAAAATAGAAAAAATATTATTTGATTTTTGAAGTCGAATTATTTATCTATCTATATTATTATATTAAATACGAAACTTTACGGTACTTCCTTCAATTACATAATTTCCATTTTTTAAATTTTTTTAAGATGAAACATTGAATGTTTTGGTACGGTACCTGTTTTTTGGTACACACTGAATTTACTGAATTATCCTTATTTTACTTAAAAGTTTTATTAGCCTTAGAAATCGAATCCTGAAATCCTTATTATTACCTTCAATGAGGACATTGAAAATTTTAAGTTTGGGGTGATAATGTAAGGATTAGTTTGTCTGAGTCCATATAGTTGCATTTGCATGCATATAACATGATCCCTTAGGTTGAGCTATTTCTGATTGATTGGTTGATGTTGATGTGAGTGTAGTGATGACGAATAGAGGGATGCTTAAGTTATAATGAATTGATTTGCATGCCCGAAATAAATATTTTCACAAAATCTTATAGGATTGCTTTTGATCTAGATCATGATCATACTTGTTTTTTGTTGAGATTTAATCACTTGGTTATATTTAGAATTTGTAGTATCCTCGTAATGACAAAAAGAACATTGAATTTTTTAAATTGGAGAAAAACTTGGATTTCATTGCTACTTGTTGTAAGGCTAGGAGTCAAATGGCTAGTAGGCGGCTCATATTTTTATGAGTAGTCTAGGGTTGAATGAGATGGAGCGAAACGCACTCATTCAGAAATCGTTGAAAACAAAAAGAGAAAGAGAAGAAAAAACAAAGAAAAAAAGTATGTGTTTATGCATAATTGATCAAGAGTGAGCTCTTTAATACTCGAGTTATTAAGTTCTAGGGGACTTTGTGTCTAGTGACCTAAGGTTTTTATAGTCTGGGATCCGCTAACCTAACGTTCGCTACATGTGTATTATTGTATAAGTCTTTTGGGACCTCACTCATTGCACGGTCAAGTAAGCATCTTTGTTATGTGTTCAATAATAGCATGAATCCTTATATAACTCTAGTAGAAAGGAGGTGTTGTGAGTCATTATACGTTTAACGTCTATTCTGTTTATAAATTAAATACGAAACTTTACAGTACTTCCTTCAATTAAATAATTTCCATTTTTTAATTTTTTTTAATATTTTACTCAAATGCCCTTACTTAATTAATATCTAACAAATTACCTTTATAAGTAAAATGCGTTGTTTTTTTTATTTTCGCCAACTAAAACAGCTATTTCTCTACAAATATTTTAGACAATTCTTTTTAATCTATACCTTTTCTAAATAAAACATGTTGTCTTTTCTATTTTTTTCAAATAAAACAAATATTTCTCTAAAAATATTATGCACAATTCTTTTAAATATATGTTGATTATCTATCTATTAATCTATCTATTTTCTATATTGTCTATACTATTATATTGAAGACGAAACAATCTAAGTTTTGTTGGTAGTCGGTCTGGTCACCGTAATTATAGTATTATTTAAAATAAAACACTTTCATAAATAGAAAATATTCATTACAAAATTATAATATGTCTAATGATTTTCGTTAAAACAAAAATAAAATGTAAAATTCACCCGGCCGGGCTAAACAAAATTATACAATTGATCAAATTTTTAATAAATATTAAAAAAATTACATATAGTTAGTTGAATTTAAAGAATCGGGCTAAAATAAAATAATAAATATTATTGATCCCACTAAAAATATTATATTATTAGACCAGACCTTAACAAGAATAAAAATTTAAAAGGAAATTTGTGGGGTCAATATAATATCATCAAACTAAAACAAAATAATACATATTATCCATTCGGTCTAAAATAAAATAATAATCACCCTGGGCTAAAAAAATAAAAATAAAATAGTAAATATAATTAGCTGGATTTGGTTAATATAACGGGACTCAAACTAACAAAGATTTTTTGCCATTGATATATAAAATTTTAACATGGATTCAGGTTTTAACTTATTAAACAAACATAAATCTGAATATAGTTAGTTGGATTTGATCGGTGAATAGAGTAATGACAGTTCGTATACTATTGGTCTCAACTAAAATTTACCTTTTAATTAAATATAATAATCTTTTATAAACGCGCCTATAACTATCAATAAAAATATAAATTTCAACCATTAAATTATTTTTAAAACTGTAATATCACTAACTCATACAACTATGTGTATATTAATAAGCATTATCAAATCATATTATTAAAATTTCAAATAAATAAGTTTCAAAACTTAAAATTTTTACTTCAAATTAAATTCAAAACAATTATGTAATAGCAAAAATAATCCATGCATCGCACGAGTTTTAGGCTAGTACTATATTAGAATAGACGAAACATTAAAAGTTTGGTAGTCGGTCGGTCGGTGAAATTACTTAATTACCCTTACTTAATCATTCTAATTCTAATTATGGGGTCGATCAATTCTAATTCTAATTGATATTGAAGTCAACTTATACTATTATTTTACCAATTTCAATTCTATTTTATAACGAACTCTGTATCATTATAATTTATATTAAATTCAACTTCTTCTACCAATTTAAATTTTAATTCATATCGAGTTTTATATTATTTTGATTTAATACTTCGGGCTAAATTAAATTTAAGCACACTAAATATAATTTTTAAGATTTACCTGATATATAATGTGACTCAGGTTAAGATAAAATAATACTATTATCAATCCCCTCAAAAATTATACTAATGAACTTCGATAAACAAAATAATATATTTTACTTATACATAATAAAAAATACATTATACAATTGATTTAGACTAACACAAAACTAAAATAAAAATACAATTTGACCAACAAAAATAAAATCATATATACTAATTATCCAATCTAAAATAAAATTATCTTATTGATCCAGACTTTAAAAAAATAAAAAATAAAAAATAATTAGTTTGATTTGGTCGATGTACTAGGCATTGGTCTAAAATAAAATAATGTAAACCACTGATACGAGATAAATCAAATTAATCTAAATAAAATTATCTTATTGATCCAGACTTTAAAAAAATAAAAAATAAAAATAAAAATAATTAGTTTGATTTTGTCGGTGTATTGGGCATTGGTCTAAAATAAAATAATGTAAATCACTGATACAAGATAAATCAAATTAATACTACACTAAGTATAATTCGTATCTATTGATATGAACTTAAAAATCAAATTTTAATTAAAATATAAATATTTTTTTTAAAATACACATAAAATTATCAATAAAACTATATCGTTCAATCAGTAATATTGTCTTCTTCAAATATCTTTTATCGAGTTATAGTTAATCGATTAAGTAATCACCATGCTAAAATAATATTTTTTAAGGTCCCAACATAATGGAGACTGTATATTTTTACCCTCAATAAAATAATAATTTTGTTATAATAATATTTTCCCCTCTTACCAATGTTATCACTTTAATAAAGTTTAAATGTTCAAAAAAAGTTATGAACATAAACGTCTACTAATATAATTATCATAAAGTCATATCATTTAAAGTTTTAAATGAACAAAATTAAGAATTGAATTCAATATATATTTTTAAAAAAATATATAATATTAAAAAAAACTGTGTGATCCGTGCATCCCACGGGTTTTAAGCTAGTATATATATAAGGAGAACAAGGATATAATTTCATGAGATTAAAAAGTCTCATTGAAAAGACCAAATTACCCATATTTTTAATATTTATATAAAAATGTGATTTGTGGGAATTGAACTCAAGTTATTTCATTCAACTATACAACCTCTTACTACTACACTATATTGTCACATATGTTTTTTAGCATAGAATAATATGTAAGTGTGGTAAATGAATATTTTATTTAACTTTAAAGATACTTACTTGAATTCCGCAAAAAAAAAATATAGTTAGTTGAATATGTGTACAGTTAATTTTAAAGAATTGAATTTCAGATATAAAATTAGGCATAGTACATAAATTGATTATTATCTTATTTATTAATTATTTTTTAGTTTAAAAATATATCTCATATATTTTAACATATTTTTTATTATAAAAAGTAATTAAAATGTATATATATAATTTTAAAAAATATATTGAAAATAGAATTGCTTATATATAAATAATCTATATTGGTATTACATATTTAGATAAGTTCGAATTATAATGAGTCAATGCATTTTAGAACTTGGCCCATTGTTAAAAAAATACTCGAAATTTGACTACATGTCCCGACCGAAAAACATCTTCACATTCTACGTTAGTAAATTTAAATTACAAGTTCGGCGAGAATATCTTACCAATAATGTGAATTTTTTTAATATCTTATATTAATATAAATTAATGTGTTTGAGGTCTTTATAGGATCAAGTCAATTGATTATTTATATTAAAATTACCTACTTCACTAGTAACGTATTATTATTTTTGGCATTTGTCTCGATTTTAAGAATATTTGAAATTTGAAATGAGATCTCACGAGATTTGTTAAAACTACGATGATATATTAAATCGATTTATTTTTTAATTTTTCACTTTAAAAAAACTAGTTTTTTAAAAAAATTCTTTTAGATCAGCAATATTCATTGATCAAGATAATATTGCACAAATATTTTGAATTATTCAAATAAAAGTTATATTTATACTATATTGTATCATTTGATTCAATGTATTTTATATTATTTAAGGAAAATATATATATTGTTCAATAATTTGAGGGAATTAACCCGTTCAACTAATATTTATAAAACTTTATCAAACTAAATTTTTTTACTTTTAGGAGAATAGTATAAACTGTTATCAAATTATTATACGAAGAAATATTAGAGTCGTAATGAAAGAAACTTAAAACGGTTTAAACAACGATATAATTACAATTTTTCTTTTGGATTCTTGTTAAAAATCATGAATATCAATAATAAGTCTTAAAGATATATAATTCATTTTTATGTTACAACCATAAATGATACTCGGTTGCGTAAAATATAGATATGAATTTTTTGTCAGTGATAATGTGAATACCATATATAAATTATAGCAATTTATTTATTACATAATTTTAATTTTTGAATAATTCTAAATGCATGTTATTTAAGTAATTAATTATCTCACTATATGTTAATAATGATTATACATGTACATAAATCAGATATTTAACATATAAATAATTGAAATCATCATAATTTACTAACAGGTGTAACATACAATAATTTACATATTAACACACACACATACATATAACTTAATCTTGTTTTGTAGTAGTGTAAATAAAAAACTAACATTTTTCCATACATACATACGTTAAATTTTAAAAACTAATATTTTTTGTTAAAATCAACTTTAATATTAACAATAATGTAAATTTTACATTATTGTATATTATGATTGCAAGTCATTCTGACTTCGGTTATGAATTTTTTATCTTTTTGAATTGAGTAAGTTAATTGTAAGTTAGTAGTGAACTCAGTAATAATATAGAGTAGTACATATAATTTTTTAAATAAAATTCAAGATTTTGGTCAACTCTATATTCAACATATATGTTAATTTTTAGTTTTTTATTTGTAAACATACTAACGACATTGTACAAATTAAATTTAATCGTTTCGTTTTAAACGTACACTTATTATTTTCATTCATTAAATATAAAATAACGTGTAAGAAAAATATAATATAATAATAATTGAGGGGATATTCACTCCTAAAAGTGAGGAAACATTCGAAACTCCTAATGTTATAGAGGGGACATGGAGCTTGTTGGTGATAAATTTTATCTCCATTTCGTCAAAATTTAACTCAAGAACATATATAAGGTTATTGTTGGAGTTGCTCTAAAACATTATAATTACATGATACATAAAAAAATTCTAGATAGATAGTGACCCGTGCCTTGCACGGGTTATTATGCTAGTTACGGAAACAAAGTGCTAAATTAAGCATACCAACCACCAAATCATGATCACTTAAAAGTTAAAAATATTAATCTTAATAATTTGGAAACTCTAATTGAGGTATAAACATGTAAAAGGGAACTAGCTCTTACATTTCTTCAGACTTAAAATTAATTTCTAATTTATTATCTCATGTATATAATGTTGAGGATCTTTTAGTCAATTTAAGTAGATAAATATTACTATATATAAATTAATGGTATGTATATGAGTTATATAAAAGTTAAAATTTAACCTTTGAACATATTTATAATTATTAAATAAAATGAAATATATCTTGTAAACTAATTTATTAGTTTGGGATATATTATCCGAATCTCTTTTTTTTTTAAGAGTTGATATGTTTTCATGCAGGTGAGAAGGGAGTTAAAAATCTTGCTCCTTGTAATATCTCGAGCGCCAAGAGAACCTCTTGGTTCTCGGATTTTGACTTGAAAAAACCTGAAACTTGAATAAATTTCTATGGAGAAACAATCACATGCATTTGGCATCCCTTGTTTTCTATTAGAAATCAAGTCAACCCCACAACGTTTACCGGACAATTATCACAAGGTTTGTGGACATTTCACAGAAGATCCGGAACATGTACTTTGGCATTGTACTCGATGCCTTAGCTGCTATGTATGGTCAATCTGGCCATCTCGGAATTCTTGGATGTTCAAAAACATGAGATTTTCAGATTCCTAATTAGATGACGTCATAAAACTAAATTCTTGTAACTGGGGAAGTGGAAAATCAAATCCTAATTCCAGGCCGTCTTGGAGCATGGGAAATCAGTCCGCAGGGTCTACTACGGAGTTGCAGTGATCTTAAAAAATAAATATTATTTCTTTTTAGTTACAAATTACAAACCTAGTTCCGTTCATCGACGAGGCCTTCAAAAAAGATGCATTGGGTCAGACAAAAGCCTTGTTAATAGCGTAAATTTAATTCATTTTGATAAACTTGCAAAGGCAGGTATGAGTATGACAAGAGATCAAGTGGTGTCTGGATGGTTGTGATACAATATTTATTCATCTATTCGAAGGAACCAGAGCATAAGATATATATCAGTGTATAAATAAAGAGATTTGCTTGGACACGCAGCATTAAATTTAAGACATGAGAGGTCCGGGAGGAGGCCTTCCAGGTTAACAATGTAAATCTCTTTGCAGGGGAGCCTCCTTTGGAAGATGTTGACTAATGTTTTAAGGCTCCAAAGACAAGCTCGTATTTATCACGAGCTTTACAATACATATGTGTATATACATACTGACATGGACAAATTTATTTGTTTTTTTGTCAGGAGACAGTTAATTGCTAGAAGAACTCTCGGCCATGTATTTAGACTTGGTAATTATGAAGAACAAGAAAAAACGCCAAAAGGACCCTCACACTGAAAGCACCTCCGGAGGCCATTTGCTGCCTCGATACTTTCAAAATGGAAATGGCCACTTGCTTTTTCATCTCTAATGCATTAGAGTAATTTGCAAAAAAGAGCGTGTGGCCTCTGTACCGGGCATGCCCGGTTTCTGTCATTTAATTATTTTATTGTTATATATATTAAAAAGTTGACAAGACCCGTGCCTCACGTTAATATTTTGTAACGTATACATTTATAACGGTAATATTTATACACCTATATATACATAATTTTCACACTCTTATTATTCATACTTCTCATCTCTCAAAAAAATTAGATTAAAAGATGAATCCAAATAACACTCCTCCTACAAATTCTTAAAATCCAAACACTCCATTTCCATATCCATATCCATATCCAAATCCTTATTTTCTAAACACACAAAATTTTAATTTTAATTCTCAAACTCCGAATTCTCGGTATCAATTTCCACATTCTCAAAATTCTCAATTTCCATTTTCGTATCCTCAAAATTCTCAATTTCCATTTTCGTATCCTCCATTTTCAAATCCAGAATTTGAAACCCAACAGTCACCTACTCAAAATTCTCCGCAATCACAAGTGCCTGCCTTTAATAATTCAAAATTTATCGATCTTAATGATGATTACGAGGAAACCGAAGATGTTCGAGAAATTACTGGACAGTGGAAGTGGTTTAAAGATAAACTCTTAATAAGTGCATGGTTGAATGTATCAATTGACCCACTGGTCGGTACAGATCAAAAAGCTGATGCGTTTTGGGACCGAATTCAGCAATATTGTGTGGAAGAAAATCCCAGTGTCATCAAAAGAGGAGTTGTGGCTATAAGAAAAAGATGGCAACGAATAAATGAAGGTACTCAAAAATATGGAACGTGTTTTAAAAAGGCCCAGAAACTAGTCGGAAGCGGTTCAAACATGAGCAATATAATTGAAACAGCTCATTCACTTCATACAACTACGTACAAGAAAAAGTCTAACTTTGAACCACATTACTTTTAGCTTCATGAACAGCCCAAGTGGAGACCTCCCTCAACTACTGAAAGTTCGAAAAGAACTAAAATAAGCTCTTTTGGAGCTTACTCATCATCAGGAAATAACGATACACAAACAAGTGAGAATGTTGTTGAATCTACGGTTCGTCCTATTGGAGTGAAAGTGGCTAAAAGGAAGGGGAAAGGGAAGACAAGAACGGCAGAAGCAATTGATGAGTTTGAAGCCTTAAATGCTTCTGCATACAGAAAGTTGAACATAATGGAAGTAATAAATGACACTAAGCAAAAGAAATTGAGACTCGAAAAAAAGAAATTGAGGAAAAACAAACTGAGATGGATTTACAAGTCATTTTGGCAGATACTACTAAAATGAATGATGCTCAACGGTAAGCTCATTCTAAAATGCTTGAGAAAATTATGGCAAAAAGCTAGTGTTTGTTTTTATTTGTTTGTAATCTAGCCGTTGGAAGCTAGTGCTTGTTTTTATTTGTTTGTAATCTAGCCGTTGGAAGCTAGTGCTTGTTTTTATTTGTTTGTAATGTAGCCGTTGGAAGCTAGTGTTTGTTTTTATTTGTTTGTAATGTAGCCATTGGAAGTTAGTGTTTGTTTTTATTTATTCGTAATCTAGTCGTTGGAAGGAAATGTTTATCTAAGAATATATTCTTTTTTTCCTTTTATATAAATGACTTGTATCAGTTATTTGAAATCACTTTCATATGGATCAAACACTAGAAAATTTAACTAAAGAATTTATTGATGAGTTTTGCTTCGATGATACTGAAGATAATCGTCGTCTCGAACTCTATCATGAAATTTATGGTCAAAGCTCAAGGCCCGTGCCTCGAAGAAGTATATTCAGAAACCGTGAAGTAGGGCATCAATGTCTAGTGTAACACCCCCAGATCCGGGGTCGGGGATCCGGGTCGTCACGGTCTTTCTTTCCACAATATCACTTCACTTAATTAATAATAATAACCTTATGTTGTGACCCCACACTAACACACACCACAACCCGTTATAGTCTCAGAGATGAAATTTAAATAAGTACAAGTCTTTGAATCCACAATTTAAAAGTTATTACAACCCAAAATGATTTCTTGATAAATTTACAGTTAATTGCCATTATCTGCCACAAGTTATAATTATACATAATTGATTCTCAAAAGTAGATGGTCTGATCTACAATAGATCTACCTCTGCAGCTATAGCAGCTACAACATCAACGGGAAGACGCGGGACGCTTCCCACGCGCTTGCGCTGGGTCTGCTGGAGTCTGGCCATCTCTCCTAACTGTTGTTGTGTGATGAAGAAATAAAGCAAGAGTGAGCCTTACAGCTCGCAAGATAATACATAGTGATAACAATAATATAAGTATCTAAATGGATACTTACTAGAATCTTTATCGTGTGTAAGATAATTACTTACTAGATATAAGTAAAAACAAGGAATGAAGTTACCAATACTTCACTACACTTATATCCTTTATAAAGCTACTTGAACTACCACCGTTCAAAGTATTATAAGTTTAAAAAAAAACATCACATAGATGAGACCACAAGTTAAGACTTGAATAGATTCAATCTTTGAAATATTATTGAATGAAAAAAAGTTACGAGATACTTTATTTAGTCCCGATATATATATATCCACATATATATCTCTTTAAACATTTCCTGGAACCTCTGTTATGTAAAGTATGAACAGAGTTTGAAACATCCAATGAATTTTGGAAAGGAAAAGAATTTTGGCATAAACCAGATATCTTGCTGATCAGGCAAAGATACCAATAAGTAACCTTTTCTACTAGTAGATGGATGAATCCCCCACCGGTCATCACCCTGGCCTCATAAGGACCTTGTGCTGGACCGCCACCCGGCCTCTTACGCGTTGATGGACTGCCACCCAGCCACTTACACATTAATAGACCGTACCTCGGCCTGTCGCTTATGCCGACTCAATTAGATGGGCTTACTTCCCGAACATTGGGCAAGTAATCAATTCATTTACCAAAACTGCAACCTTGTTGCGAATATAAAATACACCACAGAGCCGGATCCCTCAGGTTTTGAGCGAGTATTTAAATCCCCTTAAAAAAGGAAGATCTTAAATATAAAAATGAGTTTTGGGATCCGCTCTGACTTTAAAAATTATTTTGAAGACTCGAAAACACTTTATAGAGTGTTTGGAGTAAAGCTGAATTAATGAAGTAAATCAGTCCCCAGAATATTTAGAAAATGACTGAATATTATTATTTAAATAATATTCCCATAAAGAATAATCTTTATAAAAATAATTGAAGTAGAAGTATTAAAACTTATACTTGAAACGAGTATTAAATAATCAAAGATATACTTATATGAAAGTATTATCTTTATTTGAATAATCGAAAATAAGTTTGATTATTGACACCTTATTCTTTAATAAAATAAAGAATATACCTCAGCAAATAATCGGAGTCATAGATCCTCAAATGAATATTCAAATAATATTTATTAAATAATATAAACTGAGTCATAAGCCTTCGAATGAATATTCAAATAATATTCAGATAAATAAATAAAAGGAGTCATACGCCTTCGAATAATATTCGAAATAATATTCAATAATAAAATAAAGTTAAAGTTATCGAATAAACCTTATTCGATTAATAGTTTGGAAAACTATAACCATATATATATATATATAAATATATATATATATATCCATATCCATATATACAAAATCTACTCGGGATCCTCGACTCCCGGTTTTAGAAAATATTTTCACCTTTGGGTCCCTATACTAAGGGTATATGCAAGTTACCGCTATTCTCTAGCATAGGTATTATCCACTGAACCAACAGATATATATTGAAAGAATGCGAAATATGCATGCATATATATACCATAGCAGCATGCTTCAATATATTGCATCATTTGCTAATTAACCAACATGCATCTATCGCAAGATAATGCAAATACATATATTCATCACAACAACAGTTATAACGGGTAGAAAACTTGCCTGAGCGACTTGGGGTGATAAAAGGCTCGGGACGAGTCTGGTAACCTATAAACAACAAGTAAGTTGGAATTAAACCAAAATCACTTGTAAATCTATACTTTAACTAACTTAGACTCTAACGCTTGTTTTGCGCTCACTCATTCGCTTAAGTCACTCGGGTACCCTCGGCTCCACCATTTTTAATAATTTAACCTTTACGAGTTTTAAAGCGATTCCTTCACGAGTGTCTTACCAACTGCCTAAAACACTTACCATAAATGTTTCATACATTAATTAACCCTTTTTGGTCTTTAACCTATGTTTCAAAGTAAGGCGAGGGGAAAAGTTTCGTTCGCGAAACGCCGTTACTTGAAACGGTCGTTTCTCCTAAACCGTGCATCGGAATCGAACGAACTACATATCAAAACGAAGCTCGTAACATGAGTTATCTAAACATGGCAGTGGTCATAATCTAGCAGGGGGTTCTCGGGTCCTAATGCTATGCACAAAAACAGTCCAAAGAAAATCGGACGTTACGACGGCTATGTTTACGCGATTTCCCAATTTTAAACCATTCAAAACCATCCCAAATCAACCTCAAATCCAACATACAACCAACATCCATCCTTTTCACATCATAACAACCCCAACCAATTCAATTTAATCATTCATACTTATGCCTAAGCTTAACTTTAATCATACTTAAGTTCTTTTAATCAAAACAACAACATTTACCAATCCGACAACATCCCAAAACTCACTAATCTCTACATACACAACCATCAAGCCTCTCATGAACTAAAATACTCATATTATGCTCTTATCATTCAATAACAAAGCTTGGTTAAGAGATTATACCTTCCTTGAAGCTTTTTAACACAACACAAGAGCTTTGAACGCCTAAAGAACCTTGATCCTTGCTTGTATCACCTTAATCTTTCATAAAAATTCAAGAAAACTAAAGTTATTTCTTGAAGGTTACTATTCACCATCTTCTTCCTTGATTTATAGAAAAAGATTGGCTTGGAATTAGAAGCTTAAACTTATAGGAAGTATGTAACTATCCATGGGGAAGCTTAGATAATTACCTTGCTAAATAGTAAGTGGTGGAGCTTGGATCTTCAAATTTTAAGAAAGAAGCCGAGAGTTAGCTTGGGAAGAAAGAGGTTTTTGTGTTTTGCTTGATGAAAATGAAATGATTTGCTTGGTTGGTTGATTTTTTGTGTTGTTTTTGGTTAATGAATTAATTAACCTTGATTTTGTGTGGTTATAATTCAACCACACTTCCTTCCCTTCTATGTCATGCTTGTGTCATCCTCATGATGTCATCCTCCCCTCCTTGTCCTCTTCTCATTGGTTGGATGACATCACCCCCACTAATCCCTTTGATTAGCTTTTAATTGTTTGTCTAATGACCGCTGATCTGTTATACGGTTCGCTTAACTTTCGTTTTCGTTTATCGTTCGAGGTATCATACCCGGGATCTTATTACTTAGGTTCCCTTAACCTTTCTCAATACATTAAATTCCTTTTTATGATCCTCTATTATAATCCTTTAATTTAAATCCTTTTATCCTGTTACCTTATACTCATTTCTTTCCGTATCTATTGGATTTCCGGGAAAAATCAAAGTGTTCGGAATTGGATTCTGACGATCTTTACATACACTTATATACCATATAGAGTACTAATAAAATCTCAGAATATCCATAACAGAACCCCTACATAGTGTGGCATGAAAAGTTTTCTCGTTCAGCAAAAACACTATTCATAAGGGTTTCAAAAATTACCCAAAAATTGGGGTTATTACATCTAGTGAATGATTACTTTTCACCGAATCCAGTATACCATGAACAAACATTTCGACGAAGATTTCGTATGGGAAGGCATGTTTTTCTACGTATTGTGAATGCCATGTCAAATTTCGATCCATACTTTCAACAAATAGTCGATGCTGTTTGAAGAAAAGGTTTATCACCATTACAGAAATGCACTGTGTTGACGGAGAAATTTGGGAACAACAAAACTTGAGGTTAATAGCCGGAAACAAGATCTGTGATGGCAGTTCTTCGTCGGAAACGTGAACGGTAACCGATGAATCCGATGAACAGTATTCATCGGAAAAGATGAACAGTGTTTGGTGGTGATGATTATTGGGGGCTGAGATTGCTTATGGTTAGTGGTAGCTCCTTTGCGCTCTCGCTTCTGACCCCTTGCAATTTGCCTACGTATCCCTATTTATAGGGAATCAAGCCCACATAGTTCTTGGGGAACAAGAAACCTAATGGGCTTAGATTTCTTATCCCGAGGCCCAGTAGGAAACCCACTGAAAACCGTCTTCTACTAGCTTTAGGAATGTCCGCCGATGAGGCCCAACCACAAAGGCCCAAGGCTCGTCCGCGGCTTCGAGATTTCACGGATGAGGCATCTCCCTGGCCAAGGATAACCTTCCGCTACCAGCTGTTTCTCTAGTCCGTGGACGCAGGTATAGCCGTGGTTCACCCCAAATATTGTACGCATCCTTGTCCCCCGATAAGGAGCACCTACCAGATTGCAGGACAAGTGATCCCAAGCTTTTGGGTGCAAAGTGCAGGATACTCCGAAGTCTCCCAACGAGGACACCCGTTGACTACAGAGACAGAGCTCCCAAAGCACACACCAGATTTCACCCCGCATCCCCAATAAAGACACCCATTGACTACAGGAGGAGGCCTTCAGTCCAGGCATACCCCTGGAGGTCTCTGACCACGGACACCGCCTTTCCTGTAGATATGCTACAGGAAGGAGTTCTTCAATAGAGTACCTGCATCAAATAGGTTAGTAATAATAATCTCCATCTTCCTTGAATCTTCCAAAGAGTCCGTCCAAGTAGCATATCAGAGTTGCATTTTGTACCAAGTAGAAGTTAAGGGCGCGCCCTTACATTCCTGTATGTTGGCGCCGCCCTGTGTCATCAGCCTTTGATCTTTTCCTATATCATTCTACATCATAGGGCGCGCCCTAACTTATTCATCGTTAGGGCTCGCTCTAATTCTGTCCAGGCCACAGTGTAGGTCTATCAAAGCAATCATGTCCGAGTAATCTGTCCAAGGAGCCTTTCTTGCCTAGGGCGTGCCCTAAGGCTCACCACATAACAGATTTCAATTAAGGAATTCCTCTCCTCCTTTTCAATATTTGGGCGCGCCTCCTCTTACCATATTTGAGGGCGCGCCTTTGGGGATAATAGCCACAACCGTTAATCAGCTACTCAATCAATGGGGCGCGTTCTTAGGGCACGCCGTCTTCTTTATGGAAAGTCAACCTTATTATTTCCTAGATTTCAGGCATTTCTCCTTCGATTCTGCCTATCTTATCAATCCCAATCTGAATATCGTTTATACCAATTTTTGGGCATAACAACTACCCACCAAATTCCACATGTCATTGAAAATGGGATTGGAATTTTTCTCCTTATCCTTATTAAAATTTGTATAAACATATTTTCCAACATTTATTTTACTAGGTGCGCCAAATAGACAGAGGACTTTTTATACTCAATGTTCTTATTTTCCATGCTTTCTAAATTGCTGTCAACTTTATAAGGCGCGCCTTCAAGAGGGCGCGTCCAAAAATTTGAATTGATTCGAAACGGTTTCCCTTATTCTTCGGGAATCGTGATTGACATGACAGATTTGACAGCTGTCCTTTTTACCTATAAATAGGAGTCACTGTCAGTCATTTTCATTTTTACTTTTACCCTCCCTTTTCATTTTATTTTCTCTTTCTTCACCAAAAACTTCAACTCCTGCGACGACCTTTTGCTCAGAATCTTCTCTCTGGGCTACCATTTCCTCAGTTTTTTCCGATCATCCTCTTCACCATTCGAAAAGGTATATAAAACTTCTTTCTTTTCTGAATTCCATCACTTTAATCACATTGCATGCTACTTTGTCTCTTCAACTTCTTTAAATGTTCTTGAAGATATACATAAAATGGTGTATGTATTTGTGTATGTATATGTGTAATTTCAAATTTTTACTAATTTAGATCCAAAATATTGACTTAAACCTTTAAACTGATGTTTTTGAGAATTCTAATCGTTAGTACTCTTATGCCTTAAAAACCATCATTTATGACCATCTGTGCCTTTAAAATCCGCCAGCAACTTAGGACGCGCCTTATCTTTAGCTTGTAATCTGTAAACGGCCATAATAAGGCGCGCCTGTTTATAGAAAAACCCATCCTTATGAATAAACTATGATTTTCTTTATGGCGCGCCTTCTCACGAAATATTCTTTATGGCTTGTTTTAGAAGGGAGTTGACATAGATCCTAGGAAATATTCTTCTCCTACACCTCCCCTTATCTTCTTTGCTTCCTTTATACTTTCGTATTGCGTTCTTTCGCATAGGGCACGCCTTCAAAATTTCTTTTGGTTTTCTTGACAGCTGGAAGACGAGGGCGCGTCCTTTCCTTTTCACCCTTTCAAGAATTTCCTCACAAATTTGGGGATCTATTCGCCTCCAAATACTTACTTCGATCCTCAACCCCCAAACGCCCACCATACTCCAGAATTTCTGAACCGGGTGGCGCGCCTTCTTCAGGATTCCAAAGAGGGTACTTTGATGGCAAATTCCTCAGACAGTTCTTCTACGGACAACATTCCTTTGTCTCGTAGACAAGGGAAGCAGAAGCTGGTCCAAAAGGACAGATCCCCAATCCCAGATAGGACAAATCTGGACGACGATGACTGGTTCGAGAGTTTGAATGCCGATAGGTATAGGGGTGTCGAGAGGGGCGTCAACGTGGGTGCATGACCCTCTAAAGTATCCTACAGGGCTGTATCCCCAAGCCCATCTCCCCAACAAACAGAGGGCGCGCCTCCTTCTCCTGTTCCTGAGGGCGCGCCTGAAGTAAGTGCGTCACCTCTACGTGATGAAGAAAATTTCTTTGATGATGACTCCTTCCAATTTTCCACCTCCCCTGAACCTTCTCCAATCCCCTTCCAACACTGGGAAGTTTCTGACAGTGAATTAGATTTTGATTGGGATGAATTCGAACCATGCAATGAAGCTGTGAAGAAACGTTTCAGGAAGGAGCATGGGAAGTTTTTCTGTGTGGGCCTGTCTTCAGCTTGTTCAGATGAGCAACTAGGATGGCTCATGGAGTTTTATGATATGGAAGGCATATGGGCGTGCCCTTTGAGCATGATGCATCCCCATATCTTTAATTATGAGAGGAATTTTAAGATTCCTAGAATGGTAACCAACCCAAAGCTGGTATCTTTGGGTATAGGCGTGCCCTTACATCCCTACCTTAGGGAAGTGATAGAACTATACGACGTGGCTCCACTCCAACTTTCTCCCAACAGCTACAAGTTTATCCTGGCTCTGTTCATCCTCTATACGGACTTTGGTTTCCCTCAGCCGTCAATGGCTGAAGTTGCTTATTTTTTCAATCTAAGAAAATCTGACCATGGGTACTACTATTTGGTGGTGGACAAGCAGCACAATAAGAAGGGTTTTTCCTCAGGCAAGCTTAGCCATGAAAAAGTTTGGAAGGAAAATTTCTTTTACCTGTACGACGTTCCAAGAATAAGGATAAGATTTAACAAGTCACCAAGTAAGGGTGCGCCCTTCCTTTCTTTTCCTTGCGTTATTTCTATGTTCTTTCTTTCTTTTCTCATCCTTATACCGTAACACCCCCAAATCCGGGGTCGGGGATCCAGGTTGTCACGAGTTCCATTTCCCTTATCAATACTTAATCTTAACAGTCAACCAACTACTGCGTACTGTGACCCCACAATATACACACACACACCACAAGTTATAGTCTCAGAGATGAATACCAAAAATAACACAAGTCATTTTATTCCACAATTATAAACCATTTCACCTTAAAAAGGGTTTCTGAATAATATACATATTTCATTTCCATTATTACAATTCATAAATATACATAAGTCTGGTACATCGAAAGTTGAAAGCCTAGCCTATTGGTAGATCCTACCTCAGCTACACGGCATCAACGCCTACAGGAAACTACGGAACGTTTCCTATCTGCTCGCGAATTGGGAGCTTGATCCTGTTCATCTTGTCTATCTGTTGTTGTGTGATGAAAGAAGAAAGCAAGGGTGAGCAACAAGCCCACCGAAATAATATGTATAATAATTAACAATATATGAGCATTCTCATAGTACTCATAAAAGTCTTGGTCAGGAAGAAATGAACCAAGATGATATCTTAACGCGACCAAGTCGCAAAATATTCAGTATATATATACATATATACTTTTCACAATCTTTGAAATCCTCTGACATGTATAATATACACAGAGTTCCAGTTTATAACTGTATAAAAATATCGTTGTAAGGTGATCTCATATATCTAACCTTGTCTCAACGTTTTTCTGAAAATCTTTGACATGCACAAGATAATCATTTACTAGATATAAGTTTAAAAGATGAAGTTACAAGATACTCCAATATACTTATATCTTTTCCGAATACTACTTGAACTACCACCGTTCAATGTATAAATAGTTCATCCCATAGATTAAGCTACAAGACAAAACTTGTATAAAATCAATCTTTAAAATATCATCAAAATAAAATAAAGTTACGAGATACTTCATTTGATGCAAACATCATTTTGAAAACTCGACCCTGCCAACACTCAACAATCACCCAACCGTAGCCTTTCTATCGAAGTGCTCTGGGTAGTGTTACAGAAATATCCAATTGGATGATGAACTCATTACGGGAGTTTGCCGCGCCAGGAAGACCACTTATGATGATCAGTCGTAGTAGTGCAACCCCACCATTTTCTACATGTAGAGGAGAACATGTCGGATTTACTTGTCAACCGAACACTGGACTCCTAAGGAATGGACCGTCTTAGCGGAAATTTCGGGCCATTTGGGCCAATATAATAAGGCTGGGCCGGCGCCACTCGACCACTTACGCCACTCCTAGTTCAGATGAAATCCATGACCCTGAAACGTAAAGCTCGTTCTCCCTTTCCCCAAGTAGAAACTTGTTGATACGGCTCCACTAAGAAGTCATATCTAGTTGGAAAGGAAAGCTCACCGATATTTCCCAGGCGATGCCTGTTAATGGATTAACTTGTTCCCAGAATTTTACTTCCCGAGAGTTGGGTAAGTAATCAAAAACTCTTTTGTCAACACAGCAACCTTGTTGCGAATATAAAACACACCACAGAGCCGGATCCCTAAGGTTTTGAACGAGTATTTAAATCCCCTTCGAAAGGAAGATCTTAAATATAAAAATGGGTTTTGGGATCCGCCCTAACTTTTAAAAATCATTTTGAAGACTCGAAAACATTTTTAAGAATGTTTGGAGTAATGCTGATTTAATGAAATAAATCAGTCCCGATATATTAGAAAATATCCGAATATTATTAATTAAATAATATTCCCATAAGGATGATCTTTTTAAATATAATCGAAGTAGAAGTTTTAAAACTTATACTTGAAATGAATATTAAATAACCAAAGATATACTTATACGAAAATACTATCTTTATTTGTATAATCAAAAGTAAGTTTGATTATCGACACATTATTCTTTAATAAAATAAAGAATATTAATTAGTAAATAATCAGAGTCATAAGTCCTCAAATGAATATTCAAATAATATTCATTAAATAGAATAAACGGAGTCATAAGTCCTCGAATGAATATTCAAATAATATTCATTAATAAAAATAAAGTTATCGAATAAACCTTATTCGATTAATAGTTTTGAAAATTATATCTATATCTATATATAAATATATATATATATAATATACTCGGGAACATCGACTCCCGGTTTTAGAAAATGTTCACCTTTAGGTCCCCTATACTAAGGGTATACGCAACTACTGCTTATCTCTAGCATAGGTATTATGCAACTATAAGTATTGAAATCAACAGATAGATAACCAGATTACGAAACAGACATGCATATATATACCATATCAGCATGCTTCAATATATCGCAAAATTTGCTAATTAACCAACATGCATCTATCACAAGATAATGCATATACATATATACATCACAACAACAGTATAACGGGTAGAAAACTTGCCTGAGCGACTGGGGGTGGTAAAAGTCCTGGGATGAGTCTGGTAACCTATAAACCACATATAAGTTGGAATTAAACCAAAGTCGCTTATGAATCTATACTTTAACAAATTAGACTCTAACGCTCGCTTTGCGCTCAACGATTCTCTTAAGTCGCTCGAGTACCCTCGGCTCCACCATTTTTAATAAATTAACCATTAAGAGTTTTAAGGCGATTCTTTCGCGAGCACCTTACCAACTGCCTAATCCACTTTACATAATTGTTTCATACCCCAATTAGTCATTTAAGGTCCTTAACCAAGGTTTCAAAGTAAGGCGAGGGGTAATGGTTCGGTCGCGAAGCGCCGTTAATTAAAACGGTCGTTTCTCCTAAACCGTACATCGGATTCAAACGAACCACATATCAAAACGAAGCTCGTAACATGAACTATCTAATCATGGCAATGGTCAAAACCTAACAGTGAGTTCACGGGTCCTGATGTTAAGAACAAAAATAGTCTAAAGTAAATCGGGCATTACGACGGCTATGTTTACGCGATTACCAAATTTTATACTACTCCAATTCAATCCACAATCAACCCACAATCATTGTTACAACCAAACTTCATCCATATACTACTACAACAGCCCCAACATCTCAAGGTTTCCACTTTATACTACTTCTCAATCATGAACTAAAAGCTTACTTAAGTTCATTAACTAATTACCAAGATTTACCATTCCAAAAACATCACAAAACCAACCAATCTCTAAATACACAACAACCATGCCACTCATGAACCATAACAAACAAAACCAAACCTAATGCTCAAAGTAAAGTTAGGGTTTTGAGGGATTATACCTTCCTTGGAGTGATTAGAGTAGCTAGGAAGCCTTAAGAAGCCTTGAGAAGCCTTGAGATAGCTTAGGAATGCTTGGATCTTAAAGGAAATCAAAGAAAATAAAGTTAGAAATCTTGAAAACACTATTCATCATCTTCTTCCTTGATTTATTGGAAGAGATTCATGAAGAAATAGAAGCTTAAACTCCTAGGATATGCTTATCTAATCATAAGGGACCTTGGGTAATTACCTTGCAACTTAACAAAGCTAGAAACTTGATTTTTGGAATTTTTCTCCTTGAAAAAATGAAAAAGCCGTGAGCTATGTGTTCTTGGGAGAGTATTTGCTTTGTTGAATTTTTTTGTGGTGGAAAATAAAGTGAATGGGATATTTGGATGAATTGTTGGTTGTTTAAAGTGAGTGGAGTATGACTAAGCATGACATCATCTTGGTGACTTCATCTCTTACCACTTGTCATCACTTGGTGGTGGAAGCATCTTCTTATGCTAATCCTTGCTTAATTATTTGGTTAATGACCGCTTATGTATTATACGGTTCGCTTAATTTTCGTTCTCATTTATCGTTTGAGGGATCATACCCGGGATCTTATTACTTGAGTTCCCCTAAACCTTTCTCAATATATTATATTTCTTATATGATCCTCTCTTATAATCCTTGAATTTAAATCCTTTTTATCCTGTTACCTTATACTCAATTCTTTCGGTATCTAGTGGATTTTCGGGAAAAATCAAAGTGTTCGAATTTGGATTCTGACGATCTTTACATACACTTATATACCATATAGAGTACTAATAAGATCTCAGAATAACAATAAAAGAACCTCTACAAAGTGTGGTATGAAAAGTTTTCTTATTCAGCATAATCAGCAAAATCACTATTCATAAGGGTTTCAAAAAAATTCCAAAAATTGGGGTTATTACATATACTTTTTCAGACAGACCAGTGGCCAAACCTCTTAAGGGCGAGCCCAAAAAACGAGCTGAAGCCCTCCTTAGAGTGGCTGCTGACAGGTGGAACTTAAAAACCTTAGTCACCCGGACCAACTTGATGCGAGTAGGAATTCTTTCTGACCAAGTAGGAATGAAGTATAAATATGTAAAATTTAGGAAGGGTGCTCCTGTTTCTCGTGCTATTGACTTAGACAGTGAAGAAGAAGCTGAAGAAGAAGAAGAAGAAGAGACAGAGGATGGCTCCTTATAAGGCCAAGATCCTTCAGGTTCATTAATTGTAGAATCTAAAGGCGTGCCCTTCTACTACTGGCGCGTCCTACTTCTCTTCTGTTAACTTTTTTATTGTCATACTGGATATAAATTTCTGTTTATTTAATCTTTCCACCTCTCAGGGCGCGCCCTTTTACTTTAGGCGTAGCATTTTATACATGTTTATCAATATTGCCTTTATCAATTGCTTTTATTTATTGCTCTGTTCAACATACTTAACTGTCATGCTTAACTAACATGTTTTATGTTTTGTGCAGAAATGGCTCCTCCAAGAATCCCCAAATCTTTTGGGGCACGCCCTGGTGACAAGCCTAGGCCCAAGTCAAAGAAAGATGCTCCTGCAACACAGACATCCAGATGCTCCTGCAACACAGACATCCATTCCAACTTCTGTTCCCATTCCTCAAACAACCCCTTTTCCAAAAAGACCCATAATTGATCTTACAGAGAAACAGGGCGCGCCTAAGAGGCATAGAGCAGAGCGCGCGCCTTCTGGCTCTTCTGCTGCCTTGAACGCTCTTGGCCCCATGGGTTCCCTTCATGTTTCGGATGAAGAAGTGGAGCAGTGGTAAACCATGGATTTGGGAGATGCCGCTCGTGCTTCTATAAAGGCATCTTGCCAATTATTCATCCACTCCACTCGAGTGGTGGACAAGCTACTTGAAGAGGGGGCACGCCTAGAGAGGCTGCAGGACGACAACAATATTCTGAGAAACACCCTCAAGGACAAGGACTTTTTGCATGCTAAGGATATTAAGGCCAAGGATTCTGAGATTTCTTTCCTCAAGGATGAGGTAGCCAATCTCACTTCTCAGCTAGAGATTGCCAATAAAAAGGCTACCTTTCTCCATAATGAGCTTGGTGCAGCCAACTTGAGGATTGAGTATCTAGAGGAGAGATTGCCAATAAAAAGGCTACCTTTCTCCATGCTGCTGAAATCAAGGCAAGGAGGATAGAACTTGGGCTGGAGGAGGAAGAAGGAGAGGGCGCGCCACGAGAGGAAATCCCCAAGGACGCGCTGAAGCTAGTACCACCGTTCCTCTTCAAACCATTCCTCCAACAGATCAATCTCAAGGCGCACCTTGATTTATGCCTTTCCTTTATTTGTACTTAAGTTTCAAATACTTATGAGGAGTCAGCCCTCTTTTGATGCTGTGCAAAGTTGTATAACTTACCTTTCTGCTACTCTTTACTTTTGCATGTATGTCTCGACGTTAATTTTATCTTTCCTCGTATTCATAAAAATTTGTTAAGGCACTTTGATTTTTTTTTGGCCATGACTTATATTTTCAAGATGGCGCGCCCTCGCATCACCATAAATCTTGTCAGTTCATTATGCCTGATGTTGCTACAAGGCGCGCCCTTTGATATCGGAGTTATCATGTTTTGTGGGTGATCTCTTTTTATGTGATCTCGAAGTTGTTATCGTCCCTTTTATTGTAGCGCTTAGATATGAGGGCGCGCCACTTTGCAAATGACACGTACTTTTTCTTACCGGTAATACCTTTACTTACTTATTAGTCCAAGGGCGCATCTTAATTTAGGGAGCTTTTGCCTTAGCTTATTTTGCTGGCCATGTGTATTTATTCCTTTCATCCTTGTCTACTATGTTTATCTTGATTATGAAGCAGAAATTTTTAGACAGGGCGCGCCTCAACATAGGGTGCGCCTCTGATGTTTTTCAAATGAGAAATGTTATGTCAAGCAAATAAAGCAATTTGAAGTAACTTTTCCCTTTTATTGATAATGTGCACTAGTGTACAAATTACACCAGTCCCATGGCTACTATGCTCTATAGGGAAATTATTTGAAATTTTTTTCTTCCTTCTGCAGTCACATGTACTACCCCCCCAGGCTAGGAGGAATTTATTTGCTACTAGCCTATTATATCAAAATAAGAAAACAAGGGGGACACAGCCACACCCTACTGATAATACTTCCATAAATGTTCTGCATTCCATGCTCGAGGAATAAGTTTACCATCTAGATCTTCTAAGCGATAGGTTCCCTTCCAGAGTATAGCTTTAACTTTGTACGGTCCTTCCCAATTAGCTCCAAGCACCCCGTGCTGAGCTATCTTAGTGTTAGGCGTAACCTTTCGCAACATAAGATCTCCAACCTTGAACGGTACGGATTTTACCCTTTTATTGAAATACCTTGCGACCCTCTGCTGATATGCAGCAAGCTTCAATAGGGCGTTTGTTCGGGCTTCGTCTAATAGATCCAAGTGGAGCCGCTGGTTAACTTCTGCATCTTCCTTGACAAACACGTCTCTCCGTAGGGATCCCGCTCCTACCTCCACGGGAACCATGGCCTCATACCCATAAGTCAGCAGAAAGGGGGTTTCTCCTGTGGTCGATCTAGGGGTCGTATTGTAAGACCAAAGGACCATGGGCATCTCTTCTGGCCAATCTCCTTTTTTCTCTTCTAACTTTGCCTTCAAGGTGTGTTTTATGATTTTGTTTATGGCTTCTGTCTGACCATTACTCTGCGGATGATAAACCGCGGCGAAGTCTTGTTAGGAATATGTGTATTAGTTTGATGATAAGTTAAGCAAAACACTTAAGTAGAAATCTAGTGTTTGTAGCCTCAACGGATAAGATCATCTTGGCTATCCGTTGAAGGAGTAGCTTTACTTAGCAATAAGTTTAGTATTGTAGCACATTTCACTCTCTGGTTTCAAGCTGTAATTCTTAGATGTTGTTAGGAAATAATCAGTCATGTTGACTACTAATGGATGTACACAAATAGGAGGGCTAATTGTAAATATTTCATGCCTTGTAATTTTGTATAAGTGAAGAAGTGTCAACGGATATTGAAGACCTTCAACGGATAAGAAACAAAGCTTCAACGGATGTCTCTAATGCTTCAACGGATAATATCCATCAACGGATAAGTGCTTCAAAGGATAAAGACTTCAACTGATAATGCATCAACGGATAAAGCTTCAACGGATAAAGCCTCAACGGATAAGGCATCAACGGATGAAAGTTTCAACGGATGCTTAGTTCATTAGCAGTTGATAGTGACAATTCACAAGCTGACAGAGGCACATGGGTTGACAGAGACTTACTGGAATGTGGAAGCCTCTAGAAGGAATCAAGAAAATGCAGCATTTCCATTCTGATGCAAACAAGGAAGTATTCAAAGATTTACAGATTATCCTAGATTGCATTGGATAGAGAAATGAAGAAGAAACATGTGAAGAATCTTTTCAATTGTATTTTACAGTTTGTCTTCACTTGTAAACTTGGTGATATATAAACCAAGTAGCAGCTAGTAATTAGACATGAATTTTCCTGAGCTGTTTAGAAATATCAAAAGAGAAAATCATCTAGTTTGTACTAGGAAGCAGCTGTGATTTAATTCTTTGAATCACAGATTTTCTGAAATAACACATCTCTGGTGGAACAACAAATCCACCAGAAAAGTTTTTAAGATCTTTGTGCTCATTTCATTTATGTTTGAATATATATCTGTCTGCATCAGCTTCAAGCAATTCACACACATTTGATCACTCAAACACTTAGTCTTAGAAACTGCTCAAAACTTGAAAAAGTTTTGAGATTTACATTCAACCCCCCCTTCTGTAAATCTCATTGTTAGTCCACTGGGAATAACAAGTCTTTTTTAATCTTTAAGTCCTTACAAAGTTTCCTTAACTCTTTACTATCAAATTGCTTTCCATTGTCTGAGATGAGTTTGTAGGGGATACCGAACCTGCATACTATGGAATTGAACACAAAATCCCTTATCTTCTTTGCCGTGATCGTGGCTAACGGCATAGCCTCTGCCCATTTGGTGAAGTAGTCCACAGCCACCACGGCGTATTTCACACCCCCTTTGCTTTGGGCAACTCTCTAATGAGATCAATTCCCCACATGGCAAAAGGCCAGGGGCTCGCCAACGAGGTAATGGTGGATGCTGGGGCATTTGAATAGTTGGCGAATCGCTGGCAACGATCACAAGCCCGGGCAAAATTGAAGGCGTCTTCCCTCATAGTCGGCCAATAATATCCTTGTCTGAGCACTTTTAATGCCAAGGAACCACCCCCCGAGTGATTGCCACAAATCCCTTCGTGCACCTCTCTGAGAATATAATTTCCTTTTTCCATATCCACACAACGTAACAGTGGCTGATTAAACCCCCTCTTGTATAATATCCCATCGTATTCCACATACTTTGCAGCCTGGTATCGAAGACGTCGAGCTTGTAATTTATCTTCTGGTACAACTCCTGTCTGAATATAGTTATGGATTGGGGTCATCCAGTTTTCTTTTGGGATTTCTTGCATTTGAAACACCTCTACCTCCAGAATACTTGGAATTTCCTGGATTCCCAAAGGGATTTGTCCAAGTTGAACGCTGTCCATCTGTGAACCCATCTTGGCCAAAGCATCTACATTACTATTTTCTTCTCGCGGAACACTTTTTAGCCTGGCGTTTGAAATTTTTTTCAGTAGGTGTTGCGCACATCTCATATATAGCTCCGTTCGCGGTCCCCGGGCTTGGAATCCTCCGTTGACCTGGTTCACAACCAATTCGGAATCACTCCGAACTATCAGATTCACGACCCCTACCTCCAGAGCTAATTTCAGACCGTTGATCAGGGCTTCATATTCAGCATCATTGTTAGTAGCATAAAACATGAAATGGATAGCACTCATCAAACGGTGCCCCTCCGGCGTGATCAAGACAATCCCGGCACCTGACCCATTATTGTTCACTGCCCCATCCACATATAGTATCCACCAAGGGTGTGGGAGTTCCTGCTTCTTTTCATCCTGATGACTTTCTTGCGAGGTTGGTTCTGCCAACACTATGGCCTTATCATCAACTTTTTCATCGAACTCAAGTATGAAATCGGCCAGCGCTTGCTTGTCCCTTGATTGCCGTGCGAGGACAATATTCCAAATCGAACTGCCCTAGCTCCACGACCCATTTTAACATTCTTCCTGACGATTCGGGTTTATGTAGAATATGCCGGAGCGGATAACCGGTGCGAACTTCTATTCGGTGAGCCTGAAAATACGGTCTTAGCTTTCGTACCGCAAGAATAAGAGTGTACACTAGTTTTTCCATGTTGGTATACCTGGTTTCCGCGTCCAACAACCTTTTGCTTACATAGTATACGGGCCACTGGTGGTTTACTTCTTCCTTTACCAATACTACACTGACGGAATATTCAGACACCGCCAAGTAAAGAATCAATGTTTCTCCGTCTTCTGGCTTGGCCAACATCGGAGGATTTCCCAATTGCTTTTTGATCTCCAGAAAAGCTTCTTCACACTCAGGAGTCCACAGAAAATCCTTCCCCCTTCCTTTGATTGCCTTGAAGAATTCTTTGCACCTATCCGACGACTTTGAGACAAATCGATTTAGGGCCGCAATCCTTCCTGTCAGACTCTGTACTTGTTTGACGCTGGTGGGGGATTTCATGTCTAGCAGAGCTTTGATTTTTGTCGGGTTAGTCTCAATCCCCCGATGATTGACCATGAATCCCAAGAACTTCCCCGACTCCACACCGAACACGCACTTCTGCGGGTTTAGTTTCATCCTATATTTTCTCAGAATATGAAACATTTCAGCTAAGTCGGCGATGTGGTCTTCCGCCCTTTTTGATTTGACGAGCATGTCATCCACGTACACTTCCATCGTCTTCCCAATCTGCTTTTTGAACATTTTATTTACCAATCTTTGATAAGTGGCACCGGCGTTGATCAGTCCAAATGGCATTCCGATATAACAGTAAATCCCTCTATCAGTGATGAAAGAGGTGTGCTCCTGGTCACGTTCGTACATAAGGATTTGGTTATACCCGGAGTATGCGTCCATGAAGCTGAGCAAAACATGTCCTGCCGTGGCGTCGACCAACTGATCAATTCTTGGTAAGGGAAAACTATCTTTCGGGCACGCCTTATTCAGATCGGTGAAATCTACGCATGTTCTCCATTTGCCATTGGGCTTTTTTACCAACATCGGGTTTGCTAGCCATTCTGGGTAGAAGGATTCCCAAATTAGTTCGACGTCCAGGAGCCTTTCTACTTCCTCTGCCAGGGCTATAGCTCTCTCTCTGCTTACGGCCCTTCGTTTTTGTCGAACCCCTTTATGCTTGGGGTCTATATTCAGTCGGTGGCACATTATCTCTGGATCAATTCCTACCATATCGGAATGGCTCCATGCAAATACATCAAGGTTCGCCAAAAGAAATATTGAAAGAACTTCCTTCAACCTTGGCGCCAACTGGGATCCTATTCTCAAGACTTTACTCGGATCTTTTTCATCGACAGGGATTTCAATTGTATCTTCTGCTGGCCCCATCTTCTCCGTCAGCATTGGTATCCGGGGATCCAGGTCAGGTAAATCATGGATTTCATTGTCTTACGGAGAGAGCGCATCTCCTTTAGGAAGAGTGTCGACTTCTTTAGAAGGCGCGCCTTGCATAGCAGGGGCATCAACTTCTTTGGTATGTTTTGCGGATAAGGGTGCTCCTTTAGGGGGAAGGCATCATCCTGCTCGAGGCTTTGCAAGGCGTCGAATCTCCCTTCTAACCGTTCCCCATTGAAATCTGTCTGGACTATGGTGTCCATCGCCTCCTCTTCTTCCAACACCTCAATTCCGATCGTGTCTTCCAAGTACAACATTGTTAGGGGCAGACTGGAGGGATGCTCATCTTCTTTCTCAACATAATAGTGGACTCGGATTTCCTCGATTGGTTGCTCAATGCTTTTTTCTTGATCCACGCCTGAAGTATCCTCGGCATGGGAGTCTTTTCTAAAGCCTTTCATAGCTTGCATGTAGCACTCCCGAGAGTCATACTGAGAACCCTTTATACTCCCCACCCCATTTGGCGTTGGAAATTTGATAATTAGATGACGGATTAAAGTGATGACTCTCATCTCCCGCAAAAAAGGTCATCCCAGCAACACGTTGTGGGATGATTCCTGATTCAGGACCTTAAATTCAAGCATCTTTGTTACCGACAACGGGCTTTCCCCCAAAGTACATGGAAGCCGAATCGATCCCATGACTCTAACTCCTGCGCCGGAAAAACCATAGACCTATGAATCTTCTCCCGACATATCCCGATCAGGCAGTCCCATCTTCTTAAAGGTATTATAGTACAGGATATTTGCCGAGCTTCCATTATCCACGAAGGCCCTGTGAACATTTTTGGTTCCGATCTGGATGGAAATAACTAGCGCATCATTGTGGGGATGGTGTACCCACCGGGCATCTGCCTCTCTGAAGGTAATATCCATGGACTCGCCCTTAAAAACTTTGGGCGGTCGAGTTTCCAACCTGTGAATGTCCGTGAGAGGCCTGAATCGAGGTTCCCTGGCGTATCTTGCCAAGGCTCCGTTGCTGCATTCCATCCCGGGATCTCCCCCATAGATTGCTCGGATACTGCCATCCCTGACAAATTTACTTTCCTCCAGGGTGTCATTGTTCGACCCACGCGGGGCTCGTCTTTCTTCTTCCCTCGTTCTACCATCCTTGTATTTCCTTACTTCCTTGACTACCCATTCTCCGAGGTACCCTTCCTTGATAAGCGCTTCGATTTCATCTTTTAAATGTCGGCACTCGTGCGTGTTATGCCCAGATGATTCATGGTATTCGTAATATTTTTTCTTGTCTTTGCTTTGCCATGATGATAAAGCTTCAGGTTTTCTAAATAGCCCTTTATTTTTGTTTACTTCGTAGATATGATCGATAGGTGCGACCAAAGGTGTGTACCGGCTTGTCTTGTAGTCATAGTTTGAGGGAGGACTCCATCCCCTCCTTGTATTTGCTGTATTCACCCGGTCCGGGCTTCGACTATCTCTTCGGTACCTTGGGCTTGGAGATCTATCCCTCTTCCTTCATTTGTTTCTTTGACTCGACTGTGAAGTCGGTTGTACTTCTGCCAAAGATTGTTCTATGGCTTTAAAAGATTCTGCCAAAGCGAAGACATCTGCTAGAGTAGCCGGATCTTTTCCTTGCAAGTGCTTCCAAAAATCCGAACCAACCCTTAATCCTGCGATCAAGAAGCTTTTCAGGGCTTCGTCCGATGCTCCCCTCACGCTAGTAGATTCAGCGTTGAACCTTTTGAAATATGATGTCAAGCTTTCATTTTCCATTTGCCTAACATTGGCAAGAGTTGTGACAGAGGGCGCGTATCTCACCGCGGCTTGGAACTTGGTTAAGAACAGAGTCTTCATTTGATCCCATGAGGTGATCACTCCTGGCCCGAGCTTTTGAAACCACTGCTGGGCACTTTCTCTAAAGGTTGCCGCCAAGAGACGGCATCGAGCCAAGTCCGGGACTTGGTACACATCCATCTCTATATTAAAACGACCCAGGAATTCCACCGGATCTGAGTTTCCGTGGAAACGGAGATCGCTAGTAGTGTTGCGATACCCGGCCGGCAACTGTGCCTCTCTTACTGCCACCGAAAATGGGGAAAGGATTTCAGCTGTGGCCGTCACCCTGCCTTCCAGGTGGTTAAGTAGCCTTTTTAAGTCTCCCACATTGAAAGTTCCTACGCCTGGAATGGTCTGCATTTGAGGCTGCGGACCTTGGGGCTGTAACGGAGGTACCTCCACTTGATTCCCTCCGGGAAGGGCTTGCTGCTGGTTCGTATTCTGGGCGTCTTCGGGTATCACAATTACTTCAGGATTTCGTCCTTGATTTCTCCCTTGATTGTCTTCTCCACCTTGGCCGCGGCCCCGAGCCGTACCGCGATCATAGTTTCCTAAATTTTTGTGATCATCATGTTCCACATAATCATAGCCATCTGCTTGGTTATCCCAGCGGGAATCAAGGTGACCGCGGTAATTGTCGCGACGGTATCCCTCTAAATATCTACCTCGGCCTCCACCTCTTCCTCTCCACTGAGGTCTTCTCCAACGATCGTTTCCATACCCACGCCCATATCGATCCAGCGATCTGCGGGGAGGAGCTCTCTCATGATCGCGGTGCCGCTCCCGATTTTCCTGGGAATTCAGGGGCACACGCGTTGGGTCGCGGTGCCGCTCCCGATTTTTCTGGGAATTCAGGGGCACACGCGTTGGATCGCGGTGCCGCTCCCGATTTTCCTGGGAATTCAGGGGCACACGCATTGTAACATGGGGTGTCACATCTCTACGATCATCTTCTTTCTGCCATTCAAGTAACACCATTCTTAAATCATCATCGCCCAAGCGGATCCCCAAGCGATCTTTCAAAGCTGCGAAGGCCCGTTGCTGATTCTCCGGCATCGACTCCGCCTGTCGGCGTTCCTCGAGACTACGTCCAGACGGGTGCGGATGGGTGGCTCCCCGGGTGTCTGTCTGTAGAATTTCCCGTCCATCAGCATCTTCTTCCACTAGCTCGATGATTGGGGACGTGTCATTAGAATAGTCCAGGCATCGCGGGGTTATCGGCACACGCCCTCCTTCAGTGCGGCCATGGCCGGCTAAGGCATCCCTATCAGTCATAGGTGCTTTTCCAGGCGCATGAGTCGCTCGGTTGTGGCGAAGACCCCTCCTGGCCTTGCGCCGTTCCACAGTGCTCAACCTTGAATCGAAACCATTCAAAGCATCGCCCATGCGATACAGTTGTTCCAACAAGTCGGCGTTGCTGATGAACACAGGTGGTTGTCCCCCAATGTCTGGCGTGGGACGATCAGTCATTGGCGGAACGTAGGATTCATATTCATAGCCATGATCAGAATCTTCTTCAGAACTTCCATCATAAAAACTTCCATCATGATATTGAGACATCCTTCCTCCCAGATGGAGATCTTGATTAGCCCCTCCTTCTAGCGCCAATTTGTTGACGGAGGAATTTGGGAACAACAAAACTTGAGGTTAATAGCCGGAAACAAGATCTGTGATGGCAGTTCTTCGTCGGAAACGTGAACAGTAACCGATGAATCCGATGAACAGTATTCGTCGGAAAAGATGAACAGTGTTTGGTGGTGATGATTATTGGGGGCTGAGATTGCTTAGGGTTAGTGGTAGCTCCTTTGCGCTCTCGCTTCTGACCCCTTGCAATTTGCCTACGTATCCCTATTTATAGGGAATCAAGCCCACGTAGTTCTTGGGGAACAAGAAACCTAATGGGCTTAGATTTCTTATCCCGAGGCCCAGTAGGAAACCCACTGGAAACCGTCTTCTACTAGCTTTAGGAATGTCCGCCGATGAGGCCCAACCGCAAAGGCCCAAGGCTCGTCTGCGGCTTCGAGACTTCACGGATGAGGCATCTCCCTGGCCAAGGATAACCTTCCGCTACCAGCTGTTTCTCTAGTCCGTGGACGCAGGTATAGCCGTGGTTCACCCCAAATGTTGGACGCATCCTTATCCCCCGATAAGGAGCCCCTACCAGATTGCAGGACAAGTGATCCCAAGCTTTTGGGTGCAAAGTGCAGGATACTCCGAAGTCTCCCAACGAGGACACCCGTTGACTACAGAGACAGAGCTCCCAAAGCACACACTAGATTTCACCCCGCATCCCCAATGAGAACACCCATTGACTACAGGAGGAGGCCTTCAGTCCAGGCATACCCCTGGAGGTCTCTGACCACAGACACCGCCTTTCCTGTAGATATGCTACAGGAAGGAGTTCTTCAATAGAGTACCTGCATCAAATAGGTTAGTAATAATAATCTCCATCTTCCTTGAATCTTCCAAAGAGTCCGTCCAAGTAGCATATCAGAGTTGCATTTTGTACCAAGTAGAAGTTAAGGGCGCGCCCTTACATTCCTGTATGTTGGCACCGCCCTGTGTCATCAGCCTTTGATATTTTCCTATATAATTCTACATCATAGGACGCGCCCTAAATTATTCATCGTTAGGGCTCGCTCTAATTTTGTCCAGGCCACAGTGTAGGTCTATCAAAGCAATCATGTCCGAGTAATCTGTCCAAGGAACCTTCCTTGCCTAGGGCGCGCCCTAAGGCTCACCACAGAACAGATTTCAATTAAGGAATTCCTCTCCTCCTTTTCAATATTTGGGCGCGCCTCCTCTTACCATGTTTGAGGGCGCACCTTTGGGGATAATAGCCACAACCGTTAATTAGCTACTCAATCAATGGGGCGCGTTCTTAGGGTGCGCCGTCTTCTTTATGGAAAGTCAACCTTATTATTTCCTAGATTTCAGGCATTTCTCCTTCGATTCTGCCTATCTTATCAATCCCAATCTGAATATCGTTTATACCAATTTTTGGGCATAACACACTGCAGCAATGTGTATGTTGGCATATGGAATATCCGCGGATGCTGTTGATGACTACGTTCGTATTGGAGAGAGTATTGCGATTGAGTGCTTAAAAAAATTCGTCTCAAATGTCATCATGATATTTGAGAGTGAATACTTGCGGAAGTCAAACTCCGATGATGTACAACGTCTATTACAGATGGGTGAAGCTCGTGGCTTTCCTGGCATGATGGGCAGTGTAGATTGCATGCATTGGCAATGAAAAAATTGTCCTAAGCATGGAAGGGAATGTTTATGAGTGGTCATAAAGGAGTTGCAACAATTATACTTGAAGCGATTGCTTCATCTGATCTCTGGATATGACATGCATTTTTTGGAGTTGCTGGATCAAATAATGACATAAATGTGTTAGAACGGTCACCAGTATTTGATGACGTGCTAGAAGGTCGTGCTCCGGAGGTAAATTATACTATCAATGGAAACACTTATAATACGGGATACTACTTTACAGATGGAATATATCCCGAATGGGCAACATTCGTTAAAACGATACCACGCCCGCAAAGTGAGAAAAGGAAACTATTTTCAAAATATCAAGAAAGCCAACGAAAAGACGTAGAACGAGCGTTTGGTGTGTTAAAGTCTCGTTTCGCCATTGTACGTGGTCCTGCACGCTTTTGGGACAAAGCAGATCTTGGAAAAATTATGAGAGCATGTATCATAATGCATAATATGATTGTTGAAGATGAGAGGGACACTTACGCCACGCAATTTGGTCCTTTACCAATTTATGATGATACAACGAATGGTTTATCGGAACCAAATTTAGGTGAATAATCATTTATCCCGTATGAAACGTATATTCAAAATACGTTACAAATGCGTAATAAACAGACACATCAGCTACAAAATGACTTGGTTGAGCATATCTGGGAGTTCCATAATAATCGTTAATTTTTTTCAATTGTACTAATTCTACTTTACTGCATGTGTTTTTTTTATTTAATATTTTTAATTAGTTGAATGTATTTTAATTACAAGACATGTCTTTTGTTTTAATATTAATTTTTTTACTAATTAATTAGGATTATTACAATTGAATTATTATTAAGTTGAAATAAATTTACATAATAAGATATTACACAATTTCATATTATATAATATAATAGAAGAGCAAATAGTCCTACTACTGTAGTAACTCGACACCAACATTGGAGGAGGTTGCCCATTTCAGAAGCAATTCCATTTACGTCCATTTACGTCCACGTGTCCTGACACCTTTTACAGCAATAAGGCAAATGGCCTCAAGAGCACCGGAGGTGCTCTAAGTATCTTGAATGACAAAGTCTTGTGTATGGAAATAATTGAGCTTCTGACGTCTCCTTATTCAACAATGAAGTAAATACAAGCGAAGGCATGAGAGACAGAATGACAATATTGAGTTGACCTCTTTAATAAAACATGTTTACACGGAAAAACCAAGGTAGAACAAAGGCAATTACCAGGCATGCCAATAAGAAGTTACAAAATGGTTGTCCCCTCCAACACCCTCGACGCCTTTCAGATGCCTGAATACCATAACCGCTTAACATTCTAATGTTCCACTCTTCCACAAATCTATTATCTTCAATACCTGTTATATTTTTTGCAGTTTCACCACAGATTTCGCACAACCTGCATGAAAGGATATTTCTTGCTATTATCTACAACTTGCCTTAACTGTTCTCACGATGGTTCAAGAAAAAATATATTCAGAACAAACAGCCTAAAATTGCAAACTTACGAAATTTCTGTAATAATCCTGCAAAATAATTAATTAATAAATTTGCGTTCTTGAATCTTTACGTTCCCCTTTTAATAGAGATTGCCATTGGTCAATCAGAAAAAAGGGGAATAGTTGAAGAAAAAAACACTTGACTTTGCAATGGAAGAACACTTTACATTAAAAGAGAAATGACCTTAGGGCCTAACACTGATGCCAACTTCTTTCATTTAGTTTTTTCTATGTTTTCAAGCTAAAACATGCAACATTTAAATACTAGGCAGAAACATAGATACTAACAAATACCAATTGAGTGTGAATATCTTCCACGTATTAAACTAGCTCTTCTATTTCAATTTAATCTGCAAGGAAATTAGAGCTGAACCATTAATTAAACTATAACAGAATTCGTATATAGAAAACAGTAACCGTTCATATTGATCAAGAATACTATTGATAAGGTCTGCAAGTGGCATACAATATCCTAATAAAGTAGTAAACTACTATAAAGACTTAAAGATATATCAGCATACAATTAAATACTTAATTTGTATCCTTACGAACACTGAATTTCGCAAATATCTGCAAATTAAGTGCAGGCGTGTAGATAAGAAAAAGGGCTGGAGGGGCTAGGGTGAGCTGAGGAGGGACAGCATAAGTGTACATAGCATATTTCAAACTAAATAACACCTAAACACCTAGAATGAAGTCTAAACATAAAAGAGCAGTGAAATCCGAAACATACAGCGTACAGGAGAATGGGCAAAAACACAAGTGAAAAAACTATTGGTAGCTATCATATGTGAAGTAACACACGTAGTAGTTATCACAAGAGAACACGTATCACTGTATCAGTACCTATTTCCTTTCAGTCTGAACCACGCCTCTGCACAATACGAGTGTGCAACCCCAAGCTCATCTTTACAACCACATCCAAGCTGAATTAATTCCCTTTCATCATAGCTAGTACTACTAGTAGTCTCTAACGATTGATCAGATATCAAATGACATATCCTACAAACCTATTCCAAATCCGAACTTTCATCAACCCTTACATCAATCACACACGACGAATGCTTATCATCCTCCAAAACCTTTACCTTCAACTCTCCCTCTAATACATTACTCGTCATATTCTCACTCCCCTCCTCTACTGGTTTGATCACAGCTTTCATCTCAAACACAACCTGATTATCCAAACCCCTCGAATCCTCAACCATTTCTCGATTACCTGAACCATGACCATAACTCAAATCCACATTTTCACTAATAACTTCCTTCTGACTCACATTTTCCATTTCCAACGCAACACGATTATCCGAACCCCCTAAATTCCCAACTAACTCTTGATTAACTGAATCAAGACCGGAACTCAAATCCATATTTTCACTAACTCCTTCCTTCTCACTCACAATTTCAATTTCCATCTCTGCCCAATTATCCGAACCCCTTCCATTCTCTACCAATTTTTGATTAAATGAACCAGGAGCTGAACCTAAAGCAACATTTTCACTAACTCTGTTCTTCTCACTTGATACTTCATCCATAACTCTGTTACTCATATTTTCAAACACTGTGCGAGCAAACAATATTGACACATATAATAAATGTGAACATGTGAAAACGATTCTCTTTTTATTTTGACAAATAATGCAAGGGTCCTGTTCCGCGGCATGCAGCATGTGGATCTAGATAAGCTTTATCTAACACATTTATGGGTGTCAAATGTATATTTAAGGGTGCAAATTCAATTTATCTTTTTTACGTTCTGCGAATATTTTATGTGAAAAGAATTTTTTGCTTTTCGTGGATATTTTCTCTCCCTTTCGCGGAAAATACCTGCAGAATATAAAAAAAAAAATTTAATCCAAACCCTTGGAATATACATCTAAAGATTCTAGAGTAATGTATTAAATAAGGTTTATCAATCCCCAAGATGTTAAGAATTATAACCAACATGTGAAATCTATTCATTAATGACTTGCATAAACAAATATATAGGTATATCTTTAATAAAAAAAATATTTATGTAAAAAAAAATTAAAAAGTTTATAGCATTCCGTCAGAAGATAGCAATCTTAGATTTAGAAGTATCTCTAACAAATTTTTTATATTAAAATTTAAATGGTCTAGAACATTTCATCACAACTATTTATTCTTCTAAAAAAAAAGGACTGATAGTTGATTTTACTTTTGAGGAATTCTCAACTGTAGTCAAGAAAATGCATCCGGATAAAGCATCTGGTCCGAATAGCTTAAACCCTACATTTTTTTAACATTTTTGGTCTTTATAGGGTGTGAAATCTTCCAAAACTGTAAAGATTGCAAATTGACTGCAGACTTGCTCTTTCCCGGCTAACTTAAATGATAGTAACGCGGTCTTGATTCCCAAGAAGGAGAACACTGAGACTATGAATGATCTTTGGCTAAGTGCACTCTACAACGTGCTTTATTAAATCATAGCCAAAGTTCTTGCCAACAAACTCAAAGTTATTTTACGAGGAGTTATTTCAAAGGAACAGTCTTCCTTTGTCCCAGAAAGAAGCAATATTGACAATGTCTTAGTAGCTTTTGAAGTTTTGCACTACATAAAACTAAACAACAGTGCTGACATTGGATGTTAGTTAAGCATATGACCGCGTAGAATGGAAAAAACAAATGAGAAAGATGGTTTGAAAGATAGGATTCTCAGGAAAATGAATTAGATGGATCATGCTTTTCATCTCTACGGTGTATTATACAGTTTGCTTCAATGGAGATCAGGTAGGGCCTATAAATCCTAAACGTGGGCTTCGCGGGGGGATCCTCTTTTCCCGTACCTATTTTTATTTTGTGTTGAGGGGTTGAATCTCTCCCTTAAAGAAGCAGCTGAATCAAGGAAACTTATAGGGTGTTAGATTAGTGCTACTGCTTTGGCTGTCACTCATCTGCTTTTCGCATATGACAATTTTCTATTCTACAATTCAAAAATGGAAGAGATGTTGGAGATCAAGTTTAGCCTAGCTAAATACGAAGAGCTTTCGGGCCAATCCATTAATCTACAGAAGTCTGACATCTTTTTCAGCTCCAATGTTAGACGGGACAAACAACAAGAGATTAAAGATAGTTTGGGTGTTCAAAATAATCTGAGCTCAGGTCATTATTTAGGATTATCATATTTAATCGGAAGACCTAAGAAGGCTATATTTAGTTTCCTTAAAGAAAGATTGCGAAAGAAAATTGAGGGCTGGAGTACCAAGTGTCTTTCACGAGCAAAAAGGGTAGTTTTGTTGCGTAATGTAGCTCAATCGATTCCCACTTTTAGCATATCTTTCTTTCTTATCCCAAAAACCCTATGTCAAGAGTTGCAATGCATGATGAATAGCTTCTAGTGGGGATCAGGTACAGATCCTCAGAAGGGTATACGATTGCTCTCGTGGAAGGATATGAGTATGGAAAAATGTAAATGAGGAATGAGTTATAGTAATTTATATGGGTTCAACATAGCTCTATTAGAAAAATATTGTTAGAAATTTTTTAATAACCCCACTTCCTTGGTTGCTCGTAATTACAAAGCTACGTATTTTTGTAATAGTACCTCATGGAATGCAACGCGAAGAGGAGGCTTAAGTTATTTGGTTAAGTATATGGAAGGCCAAGGAAGCTCTAAAGTAAGGTTTGAGATGGGTAGTTCGTGACATAAAAAGTATTAATGTATTTGAGAATGTTTGGTTGAGAGGAAATGTGGACTTTCCCGTAGAAGCTGGTATTGACAATAGAGGTGGCATTGTCAAAGTTAGTGATCTTTCTGTTCTTGGAAAAAATGAGTAGGATGTCTAAAGGTGTACAATTTTTTTCCAAGCTGTGATGCTAAGTCTATTTTCGCAACGCTTGTTTCACAATCCCATGTAGTGGATCGTTTGGCATGAAAGCACTCCCTTGATGGCAAATTCAATGTGTTGTGAATATGTTGTGTACTTGATGATTACCTAAACAAAACATCTAAGTAGATCTTACTTAGTGAAATAATGTAGCACTCGACGGATAAGAATTATAGTCCCGACGGATAACTCATTATAGTCCCGACGGATGATTAACTTATTATCCATCGAGTGAGTAGCTTATGTAATAATAAGTTTGCAGCACAGTGTTGTATGCACCTTTGTATAGAATCTGAAGTAGCATATAAGTCATGTTGACTTTAACTAGATATGCAGAATAGGTTGATTAACTGTACATAAGCAATGTCTTGTAATTCTGTATAAGTGAAATGAAGTCAAGTGCCAAAATAGCTACCAACGGATGATTAACAAAGTTTCGACGGATGATCAAATGACTATCAACGTATGTTTAACATAGCAGTCGACGGATGATCAATTAAGTCATCGACAGATGATCTGAAAGTCGACTGATGATCATATCAAGATTCAAACATCAGTTGAACAGTGAAAGCTGACACACAGCCGTTGAGTTGGATACAAGTACACTGTGGAAGCCCATTAACTGGGTAATAGAGGACGAAAAGCAACAAAGATCAAGACTGTTAGATTTTATATTTGTTCAGTTCTTTTGACTTTGTAATCTTGGTAATATATAAACCAAGAGAGTAGCAAATAGAAATATAACTGAGATAGCTAAGAAACAACAACAGAGAAATCTTTGTAAGCACTATCTTTAGCATTTCCTGTGTTCTTAGCAGTTCTATTTTGTAAGCAGCTGTGAGCATTTCTGCACACAGAGTCCTCTCGATATATTAAATATATCTCTGGTGGAATTGTTTAAATCCACCAGAAAGTTTTTAAAGCCTCTTGTTTTTAATTACTTATATTTTGATTCATTCAAGTTTACATTCCGCATTGTGCTAATCAATACAAATATATCCATAATCGAGTTGAACATTTTTATTTCAAGAAAAAGGTTCAAGAATTCCATTCAACCCCCCTTCTATAATTCTTGCTATATTGTTAAGGGACTAACCATTGGTATCAGAGCAAGCTCTTAATCTACAAAGAGTTTAAAGATCAAAACAATTCAGCAAGATGAACAAGAAAGATGCTGGAGTCAAGATTCCTTTTCTTGATAAAGATAATTACCATCATTGGAAGGTAAAGATGCATCTTCATATGCTTTCTCAAGATGAGGCCTATGTGGATTGCATAGAAAGAGGCCCTCATGTTCCTATGAGAGCTGCAACAGGAAATGTACCATCTGTTCCAAAGCCAAGGCATGAATGGTCTGATCCTGGTATTGAACAAGTCAGGAAAGATAAAAAGGCCATGAACATTCTGTTCAATGGTGTTGATGCAGACATGTTTGATAACATCATCAACTGCAAGACTGCCAAGGAAGTTTGGGACACAATACAGATAATCTGTGATGGTACTGAGCAAGTAAGAGAAAATAAAATGCAGCTCCTGATTCAGCAATATGAGCATTTTCACAATGAAGAAAGTGAGTCACTCACTGACATTTTTAGTAGATTCCAAAAGCTACTAAATGCTCTTAAATTGCATGGAAGAGTCTATCAGACTAAAGACTCCAATCTGAAATTTCTCAAATCTCTTCCAAAGGAATGGAAACCAATGACAGTCTCATTGAGAAACTCACAAGATTATATGGAGTTTACTTTGGAGAGACTGTATGACATTCTGAAGACCTATGAGCTTGAGATAGAGCAGGATGAAAGAATGGAGAGAGGAAAGAAGAAAGGAGGATCCATTGCACTAGTGGCTGAACTGGAAAAGGAGAAGGAAGTGAAGATGGAAGCTGTGGAATCAACTTCAAAGGCCTGTGAAAGCAAGGGTAAAAGGCTAGCTGCAGAAAGTGAAGATTCATTGAGCCAAGATGACATGGAGGACATTGATGAGCACATAGCATTCCTTTCAAGAAGATTTGCCAAGCTCAAGTTCAAGAAGAACTTTGGAGCTGCCAAGCCAAATAGAAACATGGTGGATAAATCAAAATTCAAGTGTTTCAAATGTGGCTTGGCAGGGCATTTTGCAAATGAGTGTAGAAAGTCAGATTCCAGTAAGAAAAGATTTGAGTCTGTGGATTATAAGCAAAAATACTTTGATCTACTCAAACAGAAGGAAATGGCTTTTATTACACAAGAGAATGACTGGGCAGCTGAGGGTTTGGATGAAGATGAGGATGTCAGCTATGTCAATCTAGCCCTTATGGCCAAGTCTGATGAAACAGAGATAAGTTCCTCAAGCAATCAGGTAATCACTACAAACCTTGCACATTTATCTAAAGCTGAGTGTAATGATGCAATAAATGACATGTCTACAGAATTGTATCATTTGCGTGTTACACTTAAGT